>NW_016924537.1:0-3194 GCF_001483705.2 Eufriesea mexicana
CAAGCTAGCATAACTTAACCAAACGTACCGTTACTCAATCTAACGTGCCGAGAACACTATTGCGGGCATCCCCAGGGTCGAGTAGAGTATAGTAGGGAAATGCAGGGCGTAGCAATCCACCGTATACTAGTGTACAGCGCAAAAGTCACAGCTAACATGTCCAGCACAACCAAACGTAATGTTGCCGAAAGTAACATACCTCACCCTATCGTGCCGAGTCAACTATTGCTGCCATCCCCAGAGCCAAGCAGGAGAGGGTAGAACAGACGGCAGAAACCCACATAACCGCAGTGCGATGCACGAAAGTCAAAGCTACCCTATCCTAACCTAACCAAACGTAACATAATGAAACGCAACATGATCCAACCTAACGTGCCTAGGCCACTATTGCTGTTATCCCCATCGCCGAGCAGAACATGTTGGAGGAGAGTGGAGCGTAGAAGTCCCCCGAATGGTTGTATATAGCAGAAAAGTCAGAGATAACATAACCTATCCCAAACCTACCTAACCAAACCAAACATAGCATGATCCATACTAACGTGCGTAGACCATCATATCTGGCCTCGTGTGGGTCAAGCAGAGCATACTGGAGCCACGTAGAGCGCAGAGATCAGCCGCACTGCAGTCTATATCACAATAGTCAAAGATACCATGGCCTAACCTAACCTACCCTAACCTACCCTAACGTAACGTATCTCATCCTAACGAGACGCGGCCACAATTGCTTGCATCCCTAAGGATAAGGAGAAAATGATAGAGCACAGTAGAGCGCGGGAGTGCATAGAAAAGCAGAGTTGAGCACAAAAGTCGAAGCTATCCTAACCAAACTTAATCTAACCTAAGAAAGCCAAACGTAATATGACTCAACCTGACCTGCCGCGACCACTAGTGCTTGCCTTCGCAGAGCACAGCAGAATATGCTAGCACACAATAGAGCGCAGAAATCCACCGAAATGCAGTGTACACCGCGTAAGTCAAATCAACCCAATCCTAACAGAAACCAACATAACCCAACCGACGCAGCATGGCCCATCTAACGCGCCGAGTCCACAATTGCTGGCCTCCGTAGAGCCAAGAAGTTTATATTAGAATGCAGTCGTTAGCAGAAATCCACCGAAAAGCAGTGCATAGCACAAGAGCCAATGCTTTCTCATCCTAACCTAGCAAAACGTAACACAACCGATCGTAGCCAAACTCAAAACAACGTGCCGACACTACCATTTCTGGTATCCCAAGAGCCAAGTGGAGCATACTGTAGCCAGTGTACGTTGCGGAAGTCCACCGAATGACAGCGAATAGCATAAAAGTCTATGTTATCCCATTCTATCCTAAACAAACCTAACATGATCAAGCGTAATCTAACTCAACCTAACGTGCCGACATCACTATGGCTGACATCATAACACAGCCGGTCGTAAAATAACCAAACGTAACCTAATACTAGCTAACTTGCCACGTCCGCGGTTGCTGGCATCGCCATAGTCCAACAGAACATATTAGCTGACAGTAGAAGACAGAAATCCATTGAATCGCATTGTATATCAGAAAAGTCTAAGCTACCCTAGCCAAACACAACCAAACAGATCCTAACCAAACATAGCCTAACTCAGCGTAACGTGTCGCGACCAACATTGCTGGTCTCCCCTCGGCCAAGCGTAATATAGTAGAGCACAGTATAGCTCATAAAGCCACAAGATAGCATTGTATTGCACAAAAGTCAAAGATATCCTAACCTAACCAGACCTAACCTACCCTAATGAAACGTAGGAAATCTAAACGTAACGAGACCATTCCTCTATTCCTGGCCGGCCTATAGCGAAGCGGAATATATCATATCACAGTAGAGCGCTGAAATCTACCGAATAGCAGCGTACAGCACTAAAGTCAAGGTCGTCCAAACCAAACGTCGCCTAACCTAACCTAATCAAACGTAACCTTACTCAGCCTATCGTGCCACGACCGCTATTTCTGGTCTCCCCGAAGCTGAGCAGAGTATAGTAGCGCTATGTAGAGCGCAGAGATCCACCGAATGGCAGTCCATAGCACACAAATCCGTCTTCCCTACCCTAACCTATCAAAATGTAATACAAGCGGAAGCTACATAACTTAACCTAACGTGCGGAGACCACTATTGGTCGCCTCCCAGAGCCTCGCAGAGCGTATTAGGGCAGAGTAGAGGATAGAGGTCGACCCCATTGCCGTGAAAAGCGCAAATGTCAGAGATAACCTGGCCAAAACTAACCAAACCTAACAAAACCGAACATGACATTACTCAACCTAGCGTGCCGAGAGCACTATACTTGGCGTCCACAGAGACAAGCAGACTATGATAGCGCACAGAAGGGCGCAGAGGTTCATAGAAGAGCAGTGTGTAGCGGAGAAGTCAATGCTATCCTAACCTATCTCAACGTAGCCTGGCATACCCGAACGTGGCATAACTCAACCTAATTTGCAGCGGCCACTACTGCTGGCCTCCTAAGAGTGGAACGGAGTAAAGAAGCGCAATGTTGAGCGCAGAAATCCATAGAATCGCAGTGCACAGCACAATAGCAGAATCTACACTATCCCCACATATCCAGACGTACGTATCCAGACCGTATTGCCTCCCAAGGGCCAAGCAGGATATACTACAGCGCAGAGGAACGCAGGAATCCACCGAACAACAGTTTATACCACGACAGCCAAAGACATCCGAACCGTACCTAGAAGAACACAACACAACCAAACGTTGCATAGCTCAACCTAAACTGCCGAGGCCACTATTACTACCCTCCCCAGTGACGAGCAGGCTATAGCAGAGTAATGTACAGCGCAGAAACCTACCGAATAACAGCGTATAGCACAAAAGTCAAATTTACCCTATCCTACCCTATGCAAACGCAATTGAACAAAAGGTAACATAACGTAACGTAGTGTGCCGCGACCACTACATCACTACTGATAGCATGCCCAGAGACGAGCAGGGTATACTAGAGCACAGTAGAGCGCAGAGCGCCACCAGATTGCAGTGTATCGCACAAAAGTCAGGGATAACCTTACCTAACCTGTCCGAACCCAACATAACCTATCGTAGCTTAACTGAACGTAACGCGCCGCGACCACTTCTGGTAGCCGCCAGGGAGTCGAGGAGAGTATAATAGATCACTGTAGAGCGCAGAAATCCACCGAAGGGCAATGTACAGCGCAAATGTCAA
>NW_016924538.1:0-383 GCF_001483705.2 Eufriesea mexicana
GGTAGTCGATGTGTGACACGGTTAAGTCTAATGATATTAACAAATGTCAGTACGGTACATAGTACGTCCAACAACGGTGCACTGTAGCCGTTGTATTGACCTGTTCAATGATGACATGGATTCCGTAGCAACTCAAGAAAGAGAAATGTTTGATCCGTTAAAACTCGAAATAATAACAACTGACCACTCAGCACTGTGTATAGCCATTATCATATCTGTAGCAGTTGGATTAATTAGCTCACTGATGATTTATATTCGATAGCAATTCTAGAAGGAAAGAAGGCAGACATACTGCCCCTCGAGATATAAACTGTTGAAATCTTATTACTGAGTACATCCGACGTCACTGTACTGCAACCGTTGCATTAATTTGTTCACTGATG
>NW_016924539.1:0-962 GCF_001483705.2 Eufriesea mexicana
TCTTCACTTTCCTGTACTATTATTCTTGGTATAATTTCAGAAAATGGATTGTTCAATAATTCAACTTTCATCATTTTTGGAACATAAGGTGGTTTATCATTCTACAAAACAGAGGAAATATTATATTTATATCAATTATTGATACATTTTCTTATAAACATTAAATTTACCTCATCTTCAAGTGCTTCTTCAAGTTCAAGCATGTCATATATAGTTTCTTCAGAAACATAACCAAAAGTTGAATGTTTATTTTGCAAATCTAATTGAGAACCAAGAGTAAAGAAGAAATGGGAACCACTGTTATCTTCTCCAGCATTAGCCATAGCAATTAAACAGCGACCACAGGAACGTAATCTAAAACGAACTGAAAGAAAGTATTCAATTCAGTTAGAGAAAATTCCACTCTACACTGATGTATAAATCAAACCTAATCAAAAAGCCCAATTTCGAAGATAGATGTCAAAAATGTCTATTACGCGTACGATTTCACGTCATCTACTGACATATTCGGCACTATTTTTCGAAAACGCACACACAAAACTGAAATAAAAATATTCAATATCATTAAAGAAAATTCCACTCTACACTGATATATAGCACAAACCTAATCAAGAAGACTAATTACGGAAATAGAAAAGAAAATGCACTATTACGCAGCACGATTTCACAGCCACTAACACATTCGGCACTATTGTTCGAAAACGCACTCTCGAAACCAAAAAAAAATATCCAATCTCAATACAGAAAATTCCACTCTACACTAATATATAAAACAAACCTAATCAAAAAGCCTAATTTCGGAAATAGAAGACAAAAAAGTCTATTTCGCAGTACGATTTCACGGCCACTGACACATTCGGCACTATTTATCGAAAATGGAAGCTCGAGACCGAAAAAATATATCCAATCCCGTTAAGGAAAGAATCACTCTACGCGAATATGTGAAAAAATCCGGTTCAAAA
>NW_016924540.1:0-2703 GCF_001483705.2 Eufriesea mexicana
TTTGTGCTGCGTTTGGATATATTTCGTTTGGATATGTTAGGATAGGGTAGCTTCTACCTTTGTGATATACACTGCTATTCTGTTGATTTGTACGCCATACGTTGCTCTGCTATACTCTCCTTGACCCTGGAGTGGCCAATAATAGTGGTCTCGGCCCGTTATTCTTAGCAGGCTGCGTTTGGCTACACTACGTTGGATAGGGTTAGGCACGGATTGCTTTGACTTTCGCGGTAT
This sequence comes from Eufriesea mexicana, assembly GCF_001483705.2. NCBI lineage: Eukaryota > Metazoa > Arthropoda > Insecta > Hymenoptera > Apidae > Eufriesea > Eufriesea mexicana. The sequence goes on from NW_016924540.1 coordinate 235, forward strand.
AGACTGCTTTTCGGAGGATTTCTGCGCTCCGCAGTGCTCTAGTACATCCATCTTGTCTATGGGAATGCCAGCAGTATTGGTCTCGGCACGTTAGGCTGAGTTATGTTGCGTTCCGTTATTTTACGTTTGGATAATTGGAAAAGGGTGATTTGACTTTTGTTCTAAATACTGCAATACGGTGGAATCCTCTGCCCTACATTGCTCTACTATACTCTCCTCGGACATCGGGAGGCCAGCAGTAGTGGTCGCCGCACGTTGCGATGAGTTAGACTTCGTTTGGCTAGGTTAGGTTACGTTGTGATACGTTGGGGCAGCTTTGACTTTTGTGCTACACGCTGCCATAACATGGACTTCTGCGTTCCTTTTCGCGCTATCACACTCTGCTATTCTCTGAGGACGCCAGGAATAGTGCTCTCGGCACGTAACGTCGTGTTTGGCTACGCTAGGTTAGGTTATGTTAGTTTGGGCTGGTTTCGGATATCTTTGACTTTTCTGCTGTACACTGCTATTCTATGGATTTCTGCGCCCAACTCTCCTCTAACATGTCCAGCATGACTCAGAGAGGCCAGCAGCATTGCTCTCCGCACGTTACGTTGAGTTGGGTTACGTTCGGTTGTGTTACGTTTGGTTAGGTTAGCATAGGATGACATTGCCTTTTGTGCTATACACTGCGATTCGGCGGATTTCTGCACTCTTTATTGCTCGAATTCACTCTTCTTCCCTCTATAGGGGCCTGCAATAGCGGTCGTGGCACGATAGGCTGATTTATGTTACGTTCGTTGGGTTAGTGAAGGACAAGTTATGTTAGGATATCTTTGACCTTAGTGGTATACACTGCTATCTTGTGGCTTTCTGCGCTCTACTGAGCTTTAATATATTCTGCTTGGCTCTGATCATCCCAGCAAAAGCGGTCTCGGCAAGTTAAGTTAAGTTAGGTTGCGATTGGTTATACTACCTTTGGATAAGGTAGGAGAGGGTAGCTTTGTCTTTTGTGCTATACAGTGCTATTCGAATGATTTCTGTACTTTACGTTGCTCTGCTATACTCAACTCGACTCTGGGACGGCATTAATAGCGGTCTCTGTAGGATAGGTTGAGATAGGATACATTTCGTTAGGATATGTTAGCTCTGGTTTGGTATTGATTGCTTTGACTTTCGTGGTATAGACCGTTGTTCGGCGGGTTTCTGCGCTCTACTGCGTTCTAGCATGCTTTGCTTGGTTCTGGGGAGGTCAGCAATAATGTTCTCGGCGCGTAAGTTTGAGATAGATAACTTTTGTTTTTGTTTCATTTGGTAAGATTAGGTTAGGATAGCTTTGACTTTTACGATACATACCGATATTCGGCGGATTTCTATTACTACTGTGCTCTAGTATATTCAGCTTCGCTCTGGGATGGCCAGCAGTATTGGCCTTGGCACGTAAGTCTGAGTTATGTTGCGTTCGGACATGTCACGCTTGGTTGGGTTATGATAGGGAAGCTTTGACTCTTGGGCTATACACGGCAGTTCGGATGATTTCTGCGCTCTACGTTGCTCTAGTATACTCTGCTCGGCTCTGGGGGACGAGCAATAGCTCTTGTGGCATGATAGGCTGTGTCATGTTACGTTTCGTTCGGCTATGATATGCTATGTACGGCTCAGATGACTATAACCTTTGCGTTACACACCGATATTCGAAGACTTCTGCACTTTACTGTTCTCTAACAAGTACTGCTTGGCTCTGGCGAGGCCTGCAATAGAGGTCTCGTCTCGTCATGATGTGTTATTCTACGCTTGGTTAGGTTAGGTTAGGTCAGGTTAGAGTAGAATATCCCTTGTGATATACACTGACATTTGGTGGCTTTCTGCGCTCTACTGTGCTAAAGTATATTCTACCTGGCTCTGGGGAGGCCAGCGATCGTGGTCTAGGCACGATACCATAAGTTATGCTGCTTTCGGCTATGTTACGTTTCGATACGTTGGGGAATAGTAGTTTCGACTTTTGCGCTCTACGCTGCTATTCCATGGGTTCCTGCACTCTGCATTGCTCCACTGTACTCTGTTCGTCTTTCGGGATACGAGAAATTGTGGTATTGCCGAGGCAAATATTGCTGTACTACGCAGGGCCAAGCAGAATAAGCTAGAGCGCAGTACAGCGTAGAAATAGACCGCACTGCAGCAAACGGCACAAGAATCAATGATATCCTGACCAAAAGTGTCCCAACCTAGCAGGACCAAACGTAACATAACTCGACCTAACGTGCCTAGACCATTATTGCCGACACCTGCAGGGGCAATCAGAATATACCAGAGCACAGTAGACCGCAGAAATCCACCGAGCAGCAGTGTATAGCAAAAAAGTCAAAACTATCCTAGCCCAACCGAAACAAATATGACATAACCAAAACTATCATAACTCAACGTAATGTGCATAGACCACTATTGCTGACATCCCCAGGGCCAAGCAGAAACTACCAGAGCACAGTAGTG
>NW_016924541.1:0-4374 GCF_001483705.2 Eufriesea mexicana
TACGTTAGGAGAGTATAGCTTTGACTTTAGTGCTATAATCTTCTATTAGGTGGATCTCGGCACGCTACTGTTCTCTAATATTTTCAGCTTGGCTGTGGGAAGGCCAGAAATGGTGTTCGCGGCGCGTTATGTGCGTTAAGTTACGTTAGATTAGGATGGGTTAGGCTAAGTTTGGTCAGTATATGCTTAACCTTCGTGCTGTACACTGCTATACGGTGGATATCTGCGCTCTACTGTGCTCTAGTGTGCCCTGCTTGGCTCTGGGAATGGCCGAAATGGCGGTCTCGGCGCGTGAGGTTGAGTTAGGCTATGCTTGGTTATGCTCTTTCAGTTTTGGTTTTAGTTTTTGTTGCTTTGACTTTGCTGATATACAATGCGATTCTATCGGTTTCTGCGTCCTACTATCCACTAGTTTGTTCTACTTGGTTCTGGGGAGGGCAGCAGTATTGGTCGCTCCACGTTCGGTTTTGTTATGTTACGTTTGGTTATGCTACGATTGGATGGGTTAGGAGAGGGTAGCTTTGATTTTAGTGCTATAGTCCGCTATAAGTTGGATTTCTGCGACCTGCGGTGCTCTAATGATTTCAGCTTGTCTTCGGGAAGGCCAGGAATACTTTCCTCTGCAAGTTACGTTGGGTCAGGTTACGTTCGGTAATGTTGGGTCAGGCTTTGTTGGGTAACGATGGCTTTAACTTTCGTTTTGTACACTGCTGTTCGGTGGATTTCTGCGCAATACTGGGCTCTAGTTTGTCACGCTTGACTCTGGGAAGGGCAGCAACTGCGGTCTCTGCTCGTTAAGCTCTGTTAGGCTATGTTCGGGTATGTTCTGTTGGCTTGGGATTGGTTTGGGTATCTTTGACTTTTCTGATGTACACTGCGGCTCCATGGACTTCTGCGCTCCACTCTCCACTAATGTGTTCCGCTTCTCTCTGGGGAGGGCAGCCATAGCGGTCGCAGAGCACTGGTTGTGTCAGGTTACGTTCGGTTATGTTGGGTTAGGGTAGGTTGTGTCTGGATAGCTTTAACTATTGTGCAGTACACTGCTATTCGGTTGATTTCATCGCTCTACAGTCCTCTAGATTGGCCTGCTTTGCTCTGGCCAGGGCAACAGTAGCGGTCTCGGAACGTTAGTTTGAGATATGCCATGCTTGTTTATGTTACGGTTGGTTAGGCTAGGAGAGATAGCACTAACCTTAGTGCTAGAACCTGTTAGGTGTACTTCTCCGCCCTAAGGAGCTCTAATGCTTTCAGCTTGGCTCTGGGGATGCCAGCAATATTGGTCCATGCAGGTTATGTTCAATCAGGTTACGTTCGGTTAGCTTTTGTCTGGCTAATTTTGGTCAGGATAGCTTTAGCTTCTGTCCTGTGCACTGCTTTGCAGCGGATTTCTGTGATCTACTGTGCTTTAGTATGTCCTGCTTGGCCTGGAAAGGGTAGCAATAGCTGTCTCGGCACGTTAGGTTGATCTAGGCTATGCTTGGATACGTTCTGTTCGTTTGGGTTAGGTTTGGGTGGCTTTGACTTTTTTGATATACTCTGCAATTGTACGGATTTCTGGGACCTACTCTCCACTAGTGTGCTCTGCTTGGCTCTATGATGACCAGCACTAGTGGTCGCGGCACGTTGGGTTGAGTAAGGTTACGTTTGGTTCTGCCACTAAAGGCTATGTTAGGAGAGTCAGGCTTTGACTTTTGCGCTACAGAGCGACATTAGTTGGATTCCTGCACCCTACTGTGCCCCAATATTTTCAGCTTGCATCTGGGATGGCCAGCAATAGGGGTCCCGGTACGTTAAGTTGTGGCAGGTTACGTTCAGTTAGTTTGGGCTAGGCTAAGTTTGGCTGGGATTGCTCGAGCTTTTGTGCCGTGCACAGCAATTCGGTGGATTTCTGCACTCTACTGTGCTTCAGTACGTCCTGCTTAGCTCTGGGAAGGGCAACAATGGCGGCCTTGGCACGTTAGGTTGAGCTAGGCTATGTTTGGTTATGTTCCCTTGTTTTGGTTAGATTTGGGTAGCTTTCACTTTTCTAAAGTACACAGCGACTATGTGGACTTCTACTCCCTGCTCTCAAATATTTTGTGCTGCTTGGATCTGGGGAGGCCGGTAATAGTGGTCGCGGCAAGTTAGGTTGAGTTAGCATACCTTTGGCTATGTTACGGTTGTTCAGGTTAGGAGAGGATATCTTTGGCTTTAGTGCCATAGTCTGCTATTAGGTGGATTCGTGCGTCCTACTGTGCTCTAATATCTTCAGCTTGGCTCCGGGAAGGCCACCAAAAATGGTCTCGACGCTTTATGTTGGGTCAGGTCACAAGCGCTTTGGTTGGGTCTGGCTAATTTTGGAACTGTGGATTTAACTTTTGTGCCGTACACTGCTAATCGGTGGATTCCTGCGATCTACTGTGCTCTATTATGTCCTGGTTGGCTCTGGGGTGGGCAGCAACAGAGATCTCGGATCGTTGGTTAGAGATATGCTATGTTTGGGTATGTTCTCCTGGTTTCGGTTAGAATATGGCAGCGCAAACACTTCTGGTGTACACTGCGATTCCATGGACTTCGGCGTTCTACTTTCCACTAATGTTTTCTGCTTCAATGTGGGAAGGCCAGTAGCACTGTTGGCGGCGCATTAGGTTGAGCTTGGTTACGTTTGGTTATGCTACGTTTGGTTAGGTTTGGAGAGGATAATTATGACTTTAGTGATATAGTCTGCTATTAGGTGGATTTCTGCGCCCGACAGTGAGCCAATATCATCAGCTAGGCTCTGGGAAGTCCAGCAATAGTGTCCCGGGCACATTATGTTCTGTCGGGTTACGTTCGGTTAGGTTGGGTTAGGCTATGTTTGGTTATGACAGCTTTAACTTTTGAGCTGCTCACTGCTTTTCGATGGATTTCTTGGCAGCACTGTGCTCTAGTATGTCCCGCGTTGGTCTGGGGTGGGCAGCAACACCGGTCTCGGCACGTTAGTTTCAGATATGCTATGTATGGCTATGACCTCTTGGTTTCGATTAGGATATGGTAGCGCTGACTCTTCTGATATATGCGATTCTATGGATTTCTGCGCCCTACTCACCACTGACGTATACTGCTTGGCTCTTGGGAGGCCAGTACCAATGGCCGCGGCACGTTAGCTTCAGCTTGATTACGTTTGGTTATGTTACGATTGGTTAGGTTAGGGCAGGATTGCTTTGACTTTAGCACTATAGTCGCCTATTAGGTGGATTTCTGCGCACTACAGAGCTCTAACGTTTTCAGCTTGGCTCTGGGAAGGCCAGAAATAGTGGTCTCGGCGCTTTATGTTGAGTCACGTTACTTTCGGCTTGGTAGGGTTCGGTTAAGTAGGGTCAGGATAGCCTTAACTTTTATGCTGGATACTGCATTCGTTGGATTTCTGCGCACTACTGTGCCCTAGTATGACCTGCTTGGCTCTGGGAAAGGCAGCAATATCGGTCTCAGCACGTTAGGCTTTGTTATCCTATGTTTGGCTATGCTCCGTTTGTTTGGGCTATGTTTGGGCAGCTTTGACTTTTCAGATGTACAATGCGATTCTATGCACCTCTGCGTCCTCCACTTATGTGCACTGCTTGACTCCGTGGAGGCCAGAAATAGTGGCCGCGGCACGTTAGCTTGAGTTAGGTTACGTTTGATTACGTTAACTTTGGTTAGGTTAGGAGAGGATAGCTTTGTCTTTACAGCCGTAGTATGCTATTAGGTAGATTTCTGCGCCCTACAGTGCTCTAATATTTTCGGATTGGCTTTGGGAAGCCAAGAAATGGCGTTTTCGGTACGTTACGTTGAGTCAGGTTACGTTCGGTTAGGCTGGGTTAGGCCAAGTTTGGGTCGGGTGGCTTTAACTTTTGTGCTTTACACTGCTATTGGGTATAATACTGCGGTGTTCTCCGCTCTTGTATGTCCTGCATGGCTCTGGGGGGGGGGCGCAGCAATAGCGGTATAGGCACTTTAGGTTGAGTTAAGCCCTGTTTGTTATTGTTCCACTTGCTTGGATTCGGCATATATTTATTTGACTTTACTGATATACCCTGAGGCTCTATGGACTTCTGCGCCATTCTCTCCACTAGTGTGACCTGCTTGGCTGTGGGGAGGCCAGCAAAAGTGGTCTCGGCGCGTTAGGTTGAGTTCTGTTACATTTGTTTATGTCATATTTGGTTAGGATAGGAGAGGGTAGCTTTGACTTTAGTGCTATAGTCGGATGTTAGGTGAATTTCTGCGCCATACAGTGCTACAATGCTTTCATCTTGGCTCTAGGAAGGCCAGCTATGGTGGTCTCGTCACGTTACTTTGAAACATGTTACGTTTGGTTTGGTTGTGTTAGGCTACGTTTGGTTATGGTGCCCTTAACTTTCGTCCTGTACACTGATA
>NW_016924542.1:0-270 GCF_001483705.2 Eufriesea mexicana
CTTTGTGAATAGATCGCCTAACGCCATCAATCCAATGGCAAGTGCAGCCATCGGCTTGCCAGAAATCAGTTCTATTCAAAATCTATAGCTTGCTATAGCTTGGCAATAAGATCGCCTAACGCCTTCAATCCAATTGCAACTACAGCCATCTACCTATCAGCGAATAGGTCTATTCAAAATATATAACCCGTTATAGCTTGGTGAATAGATCGCCTAACGTCATCAGTCCAATGGCAAGTACAGTCATCTACTTGCCAGAGAATAGGTCTA
>NW_016924542.1:348-641 GCF_001483705.2 Eufriesea mexicana
AGAATAGGTCTAATCAAAATCAATAACCTGTTATAGCTTGGTGAATAGATGGCGAAACGCCTTCAGCCCAATGGCAAGTACAGCCATTTACTTGCCAGAGAACAGGTCTATTCAAAGTCTATAATCAGTTATAACTTGGTGAATAGGTCGCCTAACGCCTTCAACCAATGGCAAGTACAGCCATCTTCTTGCCAGACAAAAGGTCTATTCAAAATCAATAACCTGTTATTGCTTTGTGAATAGATCGCCTAACGCCATCAATCCAATGGCAAGTGCAGCCATCGGCTTGCCAG
>NW_016924543.1:0-899 GCF_001483705.2 Eufriesea mexicana
GTTAGCTCACCACTATATTAATAGAAAATGACAATAAAATTAAATTTTCCAGCAAGATTCTATAGCTTTGCAATGCCTATAGCACGCAAATAGAATATTTTCACCTTATTTATGCAAGAAAGTTAGCTCACCACGATATTAGACGAAAATGTCTATAAAATTGAATTTTCCAGCCAGATTCTAGCCAGATTCTGCAGCATTGGAATGGCTATAGCACTCCGAACTGATCTTTCCTCTCTACCAATGCAAGGAAGTCAGCTCAAAACGAAATTAGTCGAAAATGTCAATAAAATTGAATTTTCAAACCACATTCTATATCATTGCAATGTCTATAGCACGCTAATATAATCTACCCTGCTTCTTAAGGCAAGAAAGGTAGCTCACCACGATAATAGTCGAAAGTGCCACTAAAATTTAGCTTCCCAGCCAGATTCTGTAGCATTGCAATAGCTATAGCACGCTAATAGAATCTTTCCTCATTATTTATGCAAGAATGTTAGCTCATCTCGATATTAGTCGAATCTGTCAATAAAATTCAAGCTGACAGGCACATTCTATATCATTGTAATGGCTATAGCACGCCAGAAGAATCTTTCCTCCTTATTTATACAAGAAAGTTAGCTCTCCACGATAAGAGTCAAGAATGTCAATAAAAAAGAATTTTCCAGCCAGATTCTAATGCATCGCAATGGCTATAGCACTCCAGAACGATCTTTCCTCCTTACCTAGGGAAGGAAGTTAGCTCACCACGATATAAGTAGAAATTGACAAGAAAATTGAATTTTCCAGCAAGATTCTATAGCATTGCTATCGCTATAGCACGCCAATAAATTCAATATACCTTATTTATGCAAGAAAGTTAGCTCTCCACGATATTAGTCAAAAATGTCAATAAAACT
>NW_016924544.1:0-251 GCF_001483705.2 Eufriesea mexicana
AGGAAAGATTCTTTTGGCGCGCTATAGCCATTGCAATACTGTAGAATATGGCCGGAATATTCATTGCTATTGATATTTTCGGCTAATATCGTGGTGAGCTAACTTTCTTGGATGAATATGGACGAAAGATTCAATTGGCGTGCTATAGCCATTGCAATTCTATAGTATCTAGTTTGAGAATTCAGTTGTATTTGCATTTTCGACTAATATCGTGGTGAGCTAACATACTTGCATAAATAAGGAGGAAAGAT
>NW_016924545.1:0-286 GCF_001483705.2 Eufriesea mexicana
TGTATATAAAATTGAATTTTCCAGCCAGATTCCATAGCATTGCAATGGCTAGAGCACGCCAATGGAATCTCTCCTTCTTATTTATGCGAGAAAGCTGGCTCAACACGATATTAGTCGAAGTTCTCATTAAAATTGAATTTTCCATCCAGATTCTATAGCATTGCTATGGCTATAGCACGCCAATAAAATCTTTCCAGCTTATTTTAGCAAGAAAGTCAGCACGCCACTATATTAGAGGGAAATATCAATACAATTGAATTTTCCATTCAGATTCTACTGCTTTGCA
>NW_016924545.1:374-1183 GCF_001483705.2 Eufriesea mexicana
CAATAAAATTGAGTTTTCCAGCCTCATCCTACAGCATTGGAATGGCTATAGCACGCCAATACAGTACTACCTACTTATTTCCGCAAGAAATTTCGCTCACCACGATATTAGTCGAAAATGTCAATAAAATTGTGTTTTCCAGACAAATTCTCTAACAATGTAATGGCTATAGCTCGCCAATAGAATCTTTACTCCTTATTTATGAAAGAAAGTGAGTTCACCACGATATTAGTCGAAAATGACAATAAAATTGAATTTTCCAGCCTGATTCTATAACATTGCAGTTGCTATAGCACGCCAATAGAATCTTTCCTCCTTGTTTATGCAATAAAGTTAGCTCACCACGACATTAGACGAAAATGTCAATATATTTGAATTTTCCAGCCAGATGCTACAGCATAGCAATGGCTATAGCACTCCAATAGAATCTTTCCTCGTTATTTATGCAAGAAAGATGGCTCACCGCGATATTAGTCGAAAATGTCAATAAAATTGAGTTTTCCAGTCAAACTCTATAGCATTACAACGGCTATAGCACGCCAATAGATTCCTGCTTCTTTATTTTTGCAAGAGAGCTAGCACACCAGGATACTAGTCGAAATTGTCAATAAAATTGAGTTTTCAAGGCAGATTATATAGCATTGCAACTGCTATAGCACGCCAATAGCATCTTTTCTCCTTATTTAAGCAAGAAAGTTAGCTCACCAGAATATTAGCCGAAAATGTCTATAAAATTGAACTTTCCTGCCAGATTCTATAACATTGCAATGGCTATAGCACGTCAATAGAATCTTTCCTCGTTATTTATG
>NW_016924546.1:0-687 GCF_001483705.2 Eufriesea mexicana
ATGTATGTATGTGTGTATGTATGGATGTATGGATGGATGAGTGTATGGTTGGATGGATGTATGTTCGTATGGATTTATGTGTGGATGTATTTATGGTTGTATTGAAGGATGTTTGTATGGATGTATGTTTGCATGAACGTATGGGTGTATATACGGATGTATGTATTGATGTGTGTATGGATGTATGGATGGATGGATGGATTGGTCGGTGGATGTAAGGATGGATGGATTTAGGGTTCGATGGATGTATGGATGTATGGATGGATGGACGGTTGTATGGTTGGACGGATTTATGGATTTATGGGAGTGTGAATGTATTTATGTATGTATGTATGTATGTATGTATGTATGTATAGATATATGTATGGATGCATGTATGGATGGATGTATGGATGTATGTACGGATGAATGTATGGATATATCTATGGATGTATTAAAGGATGAGTATATGGGTGTATGTGTGGATATAAGGATGGATGTATGTACGGATGTGTGTATGGGTGTACGCACGGATGAATGGATGGACGCATGGATGTATGTATGGGTGGACGGTTGAATGGTTGGACGGACTTATGGATTTATGGGAGTGTGAATGTATTTATGTATGTATGTATGTATGTATGCATAGATATATGTATGGATGCATGTATGGATGTATGTACGGATGTATGTATGGATATATCTATG
>NW_016924547.1:0-33989 GCF_001483705.2 Eufriesea mexicana
GGGGATGCCAGCAATAGTGCACGCGCCACGTTAGTATGTGTTATGCTACGTTCGGTAATGCTCCGTTTGGCTTGGTTAGGAGAGTTTAGCTATGACTTTTGTGCTGTACACAGCTATTCGGCTGACCTCTGCGCTCTACAGGGCTCCAGCAGATTCTGCGTGTCTCTGTGGAGGCCAGCAACAATTTTCTCGGCACGTTAGGTTAAGTTCGGTTACGTTTGTCTGCATTACGTTTGGATACGTTATTATAGGATAGAATTTACTTCTGCGCTATAGACTGCTGTTCTGTGTATTTCAACGCACTACATTGCTCCACTGTACCCTGCATGACTTTGGGGAGACCAGCAAAAGCGTTCTCGGGACTTCAGGTTAAGTTAGGCTACGTGCGCTTATATTCCGTCTGGATATGTCATTATAGGATGGAATCTACTTCTGCGCTGTAGACTGCTATTCAGTGGATTTCTAAGCACTACATTGCTCTACTATTCCCTCCACTACTCTGGGGAGACCAGTGAGAATGGTCTCGGCACGTTAGGTTGTGTTAGGTTACGTTTGGTCTTACCATGTTTTGTTAAGCTGGGCTAGGAGAGCTATGGCTCTTGTGCTGTACACTGCTATTCGGTGGATTCCTTTTCTCGACTATGATTTAAAATACACAGCTTCGCCCTGGGAATACTTGAAATAGTGGCCGCGGTGCGTTAGGTACTGTTTGGTTACGTTTGGTTATGTTCCGTTTGTGTGGGTTAGAATAGGATACCTTTAGCTTTCGTGCTATACACTGCCATTCCATGGCCCTGTGTGTTCTACTATGCTCGATCCTATGCTGCTGGTCTCTGGGGAAGCCAGCAATATACGTCGCGGCACGTTAGGTGTAGTTATTTTACGTTTGTCTAGGTCAGACTAGGTCTTGTTTGGTTAGGATATCTTTGAGTCTTGTGCTATACATTGCTATTTCGTGACTTTCTGCTCTCAACTCTCCACTACTGCACTCTGTTCAACTCTGGGGTGGCCAGTAATTATGTTCGTGGCAGGACAAGTTTTGTTATGTTACGTTACGTTATGTTACGTTTGGTCCGGTTAGGATAGGATAGCTTCGACATTTGTGCTATACACCGCTGTACAGATAATTTCTGCGCTCTACTGTGCTCTCATATGCTCTGCATGGCTGCGGGAAGGCCACCAATAGTGTCCCCAGCTCGTTATGTTCAGTTAGGTTACGTTTGGCTAATTTAGGTTGGCATTGGTAAGGTTTGGATAGTTAGCATTTTTCTGGTACACGATGCCATTCTATGCACCTCTGAGCGATGCCCTCCACTAATATGCTCTGCTTGTTGATGGGGAGCGCGGTAGTTGTGGGCTAGGCACGTTAGATTTGGTTAGGTTGCATTTAATTAGCTTGGGTCGGATCAGTTTAAGTTAGAATATTCCTTTCTTCTTTGCTATACGCTGCTGTTCGCGCGATTTCAGAGATCTACATTCATCTGCTATACTCTGCTTAGTTATCGTGAGGCCAGCAATGGCTTTCGTGGCATGTCAGCTTGTGTCATGTTACGCCGGCTCACCTTACGATTCGTTACGTTAGGATGGTATAGCTTCAACTTTTGCGCTATACACCGCTGTTCGGAGGATTTCATCGCTCTACATGACTCTTATATGCCCAGCTTGTCCCTGGGGAGGCCAGCAATACTATTCTCGGCATATTATGTTTAGCTATGTTACGCTTGCTTGGCTAGGTCAGGAGGGTTTAGGTTATGATATCTTTGACTTCTGTGCCACACACTGCAGTACCGTGGACTACTGTGCTCTACTGTGCTCTAGTATGATCTGCTTGGCTCTGGGGAGGCCAGCAAGCGTGTTGTCGGCACGCTAGCTTGAGTTATGCTGCTGTTGGCTTGACTAGGTTAGGACATGCTTGGTTAGCATAGCTTCATCTTTTGTGATGTACACTGCTGCTCCGCCGATATCTGTGCACTGCATTGCTCCAATAGCGTCTGTTCGAATCTGTGGAGGCCAGCAATGGCAGCCGTGGCACGTTTGGTTGAGATAGGTTACAATTGGTTAAGTTAGGTTAAGTAAAGTTTGGTTAGGATGGCAGTTTGGCTAGGTTAGGAGAGTTTAGCTACGACTTTTGTGCTGTACACAGCTATTCGGCTGACCTCTGCGCTCTACAGGGCTCCAGCAGATTCTGCGTGTCTCTGGGGAGGCCAGCAACAATTTTCTCGGCACGTTAGGTTAAGTTCGGTTACGTTTGTCTGCATTACGTTTGGATACGTTATTATAGGATAGAATTTACTTCTGCGCTATAGACTGCTGTTCTGTGTATTTCAACGCACTACATTGCTCCACTGTACCCTGCATGACTTTGGGGAGACCAGCAAAAGCGTTCTCGGGACTTCAGGTTAAGTTAGGCTACGTGCGCTTATATTCCGTCTGGATATGTCATTATAGGATGGAATCTACTTCTGCGCTGTAGACTGCTATTCAGTGGATTTCTAAGCACTACATTGCTCTACTATTCCCTCCACTACTCTGGGGAGACCAGTGAGAATGGTCTCGGCACGTTAGGTTGTGTTAGGTTACGTTTGGTCTTACCATGTTTTGTTAAGCTGGGCTAGGAGAGCTATGGCTCTTGTGCTGTACACTGCTATTCGGTGGATTCCTTTTCTCGACTATGATTTAAAATACACAGCTTCGCCCTGGGAATACTTGAAATAGTGGCCGCGGTGCGTTAGGTACTGTTTGGTTACGTTTGGTTATGTTCCGTTTGTGTGGGTTAGAATAGGATACCTTTAGCTTTCGTGCTATACACTGCCATTCCATGGCCCTGTGTGTTCTACTATGCTCGATCCTATGCTGCTGGTCTCTGGGGAAGCCAGCAATATACGTCGCGGCACGTTAGGTGTAGTTATTTTACGTTTGTCTAGGTCAGACTAGGTCTTGTTTGGTTAGGATATCTTTGAGTCTTGTGCTATACATTGCTATTTCGTGACTTTCTGCTCTCAACTCTCCACTACTGCACTCTGTTCAACTCTGGGGTGGCCAGTAATTATGTTCGTGGCAGGACAAGTTTTGTTATGTTACGTTACGTTATGTTACGTTTGGTCCGGTTAGGATAGGATAGCTTCGACATTTGTGCTATACACCGCTGTACAGATAATTTCTGCGCTCTACTGTGCTCTCATATGCTCTGCATGGCTGCGGGAAGGCCACCAATAGTGTCCCCAGCTCGTTATGTTCAGTTAGGTTACGTTTGGCTAATTTAGGTTGGCATTGGTAAGGTTTGGATAGTTAGCATTTTTCTGGTACACGATGCCATTCTATGCACCTCTGAGCGATGCCCTCCACTAATATGCTCTGCTTGTTGATGGGGAGCGCGGTAGTTGTGGGCTAGGCACGTTAGATTTGGTTAGGTTGCATTTAATTAGCTTGGGTCGGATCAGTTTAAGTTAGAATATTCCTTTCTTCTTTGCTATACGCTGCTGTTCGCGCGATTTCAGAGATCTACATTCATCTGCTATACTCTGCTTAGTTATCGTGAGGCCAGCAATGGCTTTCGTGGCATGTCAGCTTGTGTCATGTTACGCCGGCTCACCTTACGATTCGTTACGTTAGGATGGTATAGCTTCAACTTTTGCGCTATACACCGCTGTTCGGAGGATTTCATCGCTCTACATGACTCTTATATGCCCAGCTTGTCCCTGGGGAGGCCAGCAATACTATTCTCGGCATATTATGTTTAGCTATGTTACGCTTGCTTGGCTAGGTCAGGAGGGTTTAGGTTATGATATCTTTGACTTCTGTGCCACACACTGCAGTACCGTGGACTACTGTGCTCTACTGTGCTCTAGTATGATCTGCTTGGCTCTGGGGAGGCCAGCAAGCGTGTTGTCGGCACGCTAGCTTGAGTTATGCTGCTGTTGGCTTGACTAGGTTAGGACATGCTTGGTTAGCATAGCTTCATCTTTTGTGATGTACACTGCTGCTCCGCCGATATCTGTGCACTGCATTGCTCCAATAGCGTCTGTTCGAATCTGTGGAGGCCAGCAATGGCAGCCGTGGCACGTTTGGTTGAGATAGGTTACAATTGGTTAAGTTAGGTTAAGTAAAGTTTGGTTAGGATGGCTTTGAGTTTTGTGCTATACGCTGCTATTCGGTCCATATCTTCGATCTGCATTTACGTACTAGCATTTGCTTGTCTCTCGAGAGGCCAGCATTGGTGGTAGTGGTACGACAGCTATAGACAGTCTACGTTCGGTTAGGTTATGTTTGTTTGTGTTAGGCTTGGGAAGCTTTGACTTTTGTGGTGGACACTGCTTTAGGTAGAATTTCTGCGCTTTACTGTGCTCTAGTGTATTCAGCTTGGTTATGCGGATGCCAGCAGTGGTGGTCTCGGTCCGTTATATCGAGTTAGATTACATTTGGTTACATTATGTTCATTTGGGTTAGGTTTGGATGTATTTGACTTTCGCGGTATACGCTGCTAGTCGGTGAATTTCCGCTCTTTAATGCGCTCTAGTGTGCTCCGCCTGACGCTGGGGGCCAGCAATAGCGGTCACGGCACGTTGGGTTGGGTTAGGCTACGTTTGGTATGGTTATGTTAGTCCCGGTTAGGCCTGGATAGCTTTGACTTACGAGGTGTGCACTGCTTTTCGGTGGATTCCTGCGATCTACTGTGTTCTAGTATTTTCTGCTTTACACTGGGGTGGTCAGCAATAGCGATCGCGACACGTTAGTTTGAGATAGATTACGTATGGCTATGTTAAGTTTGGCTAGGGTAGGATTTGGTAGCTTTGACTTTTTCCGTACACTGCTACTCAGTTGATTCCCGCGATTTACTGTTATCTGATGACCCTGCTCTTTACTAGGAATGCTCGAAATAGTGGCCGCGGCAGGCTAGGTTGTGTTAGGTTACGCTCGGTTACATTCGGATTGTTTGTTTTGGATGAGGATATCCTTGAACTTCGTGCATTACACTTCCGCTCTATGGAACTCTGCGGTCCACCCACCTGTAATATGCCGCGCTTGGCGGTGGGGAGGCCAGCGATTGCGTGCTAGGCACGTTAGGTTGCGATTGGTTACGTTTGGTTAGGTTAGGTTAGGTCAGACTGGGCTAGGGTACCCAATACGATTTGCTATGAACTACTATTCAGGCGATTGCTGCGTTCCACACTGCTCTGCCATATTCAGCTTAGCTCTCGCGCGGCCAGCAGTAATTTTCGTTGCGCGTCAGATTGGGTTACGCTACGTCGGCTTACGTTACGCTTGTTTAAGTTCGGATAGGATTGCACTGACTTTTGTGTTACAAACAGCTATTTAGTTGCTTCTGCGCTCTTCATTGCTCTACTATACTCTGCCCGACTCTGGAGAGACCAGCAATAGTGGTCTGGGTACGTTTGGTTAGGTTATGTTACGTTCATTTATATTAAGTTTGGATTGGTTAGGTTAGGTTAGGGTTGTCTTGTGAGCTGTACACTGCTATTCTGTGGACGTGTACGATCTACATATCTCTACTATACTCTGCCCGACTCAGAGGAGGTCAGTAATGGTGGTCTCGGCACGTTACGTTGAGTTATGCTAGGTTTGGCTAGGTTACGCTAGTTTGGGCTAGACAATAACACCTTTGCCTTTCGCGTTCTACTCTGTTATTCGTAGGAGTCCTTAGCTCTACGGTGCTCTACTATTCACTGCTCGACTCTGCGAAGACCAGCCATAGCGGTCGTGGCACGATAAGTTGAATCATGTTTCGTATGGTTAGGTTAGGTTAGGTTACGTTTGCTTAGGATGGCTTTGACTTTATTGTTATACACGGCTATGCGGTGGATTTCTGTGTCTTACTGTGCAATAATATGTTCTGCTGGGCTCTGGAGAGGCCAGCATTAGAGGTCTCGGCTCGTTACGCTTAGTTACTCTACGTTTGATTATGTTAGATTCGGTCTGGTCAGGTTACAATATCATTGACCTTTGTGCAATACACTGCCATTTGGTGGCTCTCTGCGCTCTACTGTACTCCGGTATATTGTGCGTGGCTCTGTGGAGGCCTGCAATAGTGGTAATGTCACGATAGGCCTTGTTAGGCTATGTTTGGTAATGTCACGTTTGCTTAGGCTTTGTTAGGATAGCTTTGATTTTTGAGCTATGCACTGCTGTTAGTACTATTTCAGCGTTCTACATTGCTCTGCTATACTCAGCTCAGCTCTCGTGAGACCAGCAATAGCGGTCGTGGCACGTCAGTTTTCGCTACGTTACTTCCGCTCATTTTACGTTTGGTCAGGTTAGGACAGGATAGCTTTGGCTTTTGTGTTATGCACCACTGTTCGGTGGATTTCTACGCTCTACATTGCTCTACTGTACTCTGCTTGACCCTGGGGAGGCCGGTAATGACGGTCTATGCACGTTAGGTTGAGTTAGGCTACGTTCGGTGAGTTTGGGTTAGATTTGGATTGCTTTGACTTTAGTCGTATAGGCTGTTTTTCGGTGGACTTCTGCGCTCTGCTGTGCTGTAGCATTTTCTGCTTGGCTCTGGGGATGCAAGCAAGTGCGGTCTCGCCGCTTTAGGCCGAGTTAAGCCACGTTTGGTTAGGTTACGTTTGGTTAGTTTACGATAGGGTCACTTAGACTTTCCCGCTATACGCTGCTATTCGGTGGATTCCTGCGCTCTTCACCGCACTACTATTCTCTGCTCTGCTCTGGGGAACCCAGCGGAGCGGTAGTGGCACGACAGGTTGGGTCACGTTCCGTTTTGTTGGGTTAGGCCAGGTTACGTATGGATAAGTTGACTTTGACCTTTGTGTTGAAAACTGCTGCTCGGTGGATATCTGCGCTCTACGGTTCTCTAATATGACCTATTTCTCTCCAGGGAGGCCACCGATACAGGTCTCGGCTCGTCACGTATAGTTAGCCTACGTTTGGTTAGGATAGGTTAAGTCAGGGTATTTACGATGCCTTTGACTTTTGTACTATTCACTGCTATTCGGTGGACTTCAGCGCTGTACGCTGCTCTACTAAGCTCTGCTCCGCTCCCGGGAGGCCAGCAGTACCGGTATCCCCTCGTTTAGTTGAATTAGGTTAAGTTCAGTTAGGTTAGGATTCGTTGTGTTGTGCTAGGATATCTTTGACTTTGTGCTACGCACTGCTGTTCTATGGGCTTCTTCGCTCTTCTGTGCGCTATCGCACTGCGCTGGTCTCCGGGCTCGCCAGGAATGGCTGTCGCGGCACGTTAGGGTTTCTCATGCTACGTATGAACTTCTTGGGTTAGGATAAGTTCGGTACTGATGGCTTTGACTTTTGTGCTATGCACTGCTATTCGGTCGACATCTGCGCTGTACTGCTCTCTAATATGATCTGCTTGGCTCTGCGGAGGCCAGAAATAGTGGCCGTGGCACGTTGGGCAGGGAGAGGTTGCGTAAGTTTATGTTACGTTTGGTTGGGTTAGGAGAGAATATCTTTGACTTTTTTGCCGTACACTGTTATTCAGTGGATTTCTGCCCTCTACTGTACTACACTTTAATCTGCTTGGCACTGTGGAGGCCAGCAACAGTAACCGCGGCACGTTATGTTGAGTTTGCTATGTCAGGTTGGGATATGTTGGTATGGGTTATGTCTGTGTATCTTTGACTTTTCCTCTGTACACTGCGATTCTATGGATTTTTGCGCTCTACTCTCCTCTCATACGTTCTGAGTGTCTCTGGGATGGCCAGCAATATTTGTGGCGGCACGTTAGGCAGAGTTTTGTTACGTTCGGTGATGTTACGATCGGGTATGTTAGAAACGGATGGCTATGACTTTTTCGCTATACACTGCTCTTCGGTGGATTTACCCGTTCCACTGTGCTGTAATATATTCTGCTTGGCTCTGTTTATGCTAGTAATAGAGGTCTCGGCTAGTTGGGCTTAGTCATTCCACGTTTGGTTCAGTTCGGTTAGGTCTCGTTTGGTTAGGATATCTTTCACTTATGTGGTGTACATTGGTATCTGGCAGCTTTCTGCGCTCAACCGTGCTCTACTATACACTGCTACAACCTGAGGAGGCCCGTGGCACGGCAGGTCTTTTAGGCTACGTTTTGTAATGTCACAAATGTTTATGCTTGGAGAGGGCAGTTTCGACTTTGGTGCTATACGCCGATATTCTGTGGACTCCTACTCTCTACATTGCTCTACAATGCTGTGTCCGACTCTGGGAAGGCCAGTAATAGTTGTCTCGGCGCGTCAGTTTGAGTTATGCTACGTACGGTTGGGGTATGTTTGCTTGGGTCCGGTTTGGATAGCTTGGACTTTCGTAGCATAAACAGAAGTTCGGTGGCTGTCTGTGCTCTAGTGTGCACTAGTATATTCCGCTTGGCTCTGTCGAGGCCAGCAGTATTGGTCTCGGCATGTTAGTCACAGTTAGGCTGCGTTTCGTTATGTTACGTTTGGTTCGGTTAGGATAGGTCAGCTTTGGCTTTTGTGCTGTATACGGCTTTCCGGCGGATACCTTCGGTCTACATTACTCTAATATACTCTGCTTGACACTCGGGAGGCCAGCAGTAGTGATATCGGCACGTTAGGTTTATTTAGGCTACGTTTGGTTTGTTAGGTTATGCCAGGTTAGGTTATGTTATCATCGACATTTCTGCTCTACACTTCATTGCGGCGGATTTCTTCTCTCTACCGCGCTCTAGCATACTCTGCTTTGCTGTGGGGAGGTCATCAATTGCGGTCTAGGGTCGTTAGTTTCAATTAGGTTACGTTTGGTTGTGGTATATTTGGTTATGATAGGTTGGGGTAGCTTTGACTATTGTGCTGCACAATGCTATTCCGTGGATTTCTGCGCTCTACTGTGATCTAACGCACCCTGATTCGCTGTGGTAGCTCTAGAAATAGTAGCCGCTGAGCGCTAGGTCGTGTTATTTTACGATTGGTTAGGTTAGGTTTGTTTTGGTGAAGTTGGAATATCATTGGCTTTCGTGCCATGCGCTGCCGTTCCATGGATCTCAGTGCTCTCCTCTCCTCTAATGTCCCCAGCTAGGTGACGGGGTTGCCAGCAATCGTGGGCTATTTTCGTTAGTTTAGGATCGGTTACGTTTGGTTATGTTAGGTTATGAGAGGTTAGGTTAGTATATCTTCTACTTTTCTGCTTTAAACTTCAATGCGGCAGATTTCTCCGATATTCATTGCTCTGGGATATTCTGATGTCTCCGGGGAGGTCTGCAATGGTGGTGTAAAGCAATGGTGGTGTAGGCACGTTTTGTTGAGTTAGGTTGGTTTGGATATGTCACGTTTGGTTAGGTTAGGATAGCGTATCTTTGGCTTTTGTGCCATACACTGCCATTCGGCGGATACCTACGTTCTTCATTGTTCTACTATGCTCCACTCTATTCTTGTGAGGCCAGCAATAGCGGTCGTGGCATGATAGGTTGTGGCAGGTTACGCTTGGTTAGGCTAAGTTAGGCTGCGTTTAGTCTGGATGGCATCGACTTTTGTGTTATACCCTGCTATTCGGCGGAATTCTGCTGTCTACTGAGCTGTAGTATGTTCTGCTTAGCTCTGGGGATGCCTCTAATATTGGTCTCGGCATGATAGGTTGCGATAGAATACACTTGGTGAGGCTATGATAGGCTAAGTTTGGTTAGGATCGCATTGACATTCGTGCTATACACTTTTATTCGGCGGATTGCTGCCCTCCACTGTGCTATACTCCAATCAGCTTGTCCCTGTGGAAACCAGCTATAATGGTTGCGGCTCGTTATGCTCAGTATGCTGCATCAGGCTAGGATATGTTAGTTTGAGTTAGGATTGCGTATATTTCACTTTTCTGCTCTACACTCCGGTTCTATGGATTTCTGCGCTCTACTACCCTCTGATATGTTCTGCTATGCTCTGGGGAGGCCAACAGTCGTGGTGACGGCACGTTAGGTAGAGTTTGGATACGTTTGGCAACGTTACGGTTGGTTAGGTTAGGACAGGGTAGCTATGACTTTTGCGATATACAATGCTGTTCGGGGGATTTCTGCGCTTTATTGTGCTCTAGTAAATTCTGCTCGGCCCTGGGAAGGCCAGCAGTATTGGTCTCGGCATGTTAGTCACGGTTAGGTTGCGTTTGGTTATTTTACGTTTGATTAGGTTAGGACAGGATAGCTATGACTTTTGTGCTCTACGCGGTTATTCGTTGGTTTCCTGCCATCTACCGTGATCCAATATGCTCTGCTTGGCACTTGGGAGGGCAGAAGTAGTAGTATCGGCACGTCAGGTTGTGTTAGGCTGTGTTCGGCCAGCTTACGATTGGTTAGGTTACGACTTAATGGCTCTGACTTTTGAGTCATACTCTCAAATGTAGTGGACCTCTGCGCTCTGTTGTGCTCTAATATGTTCTACTTGACTCGGGAGAGGCCAGTAATAGAGATCCCGGTTCGTTAGGTTTAGCTATTCCACGTTTGGTTCGGTTAGGTTAGGTCAGGTTGGGTTGGGATATCTTTTACTTTTGTGCTATACACTGCTTTTCGGTGGATTTCTGCACCTTACTTTGCCCTAGTATGTCCTGCTTGGCTCTGTGGAGGCATGCAATAGTGGTAGGGTCACAACAGTATGAGGTGTGCTACGTTTCGTTATGATACGTTTGGTTGGGCAAGGAGAGGATAGCTTTGACTTTTGTGCTATACACTGCTATTCGGTGGACGTATGCTCTCTATATTGCTCCACAATTCTCTGCTCGACTCTCGAGATGAAAGAAATAGTGGTCTCGGCACGTCATGTTGAGTCATGTTACGTTCGATTCAGTTCGGTTAGGCTAAGTTAGGTCAGGATAGATTTTACTTTCGTGCTACACAGTACCATTCGGTGGACGTCTGCGCTCTACTCTCCTCTATTATGGTCTGAGTACCGCTGGGGAGGCCGGCAATTGTGTTCCCGGCACATTAGGTCGAGTTAGGTTACGTTTGGATAGGTTAAGTTTCGTCGGGTGGGGAGAGGATAACTTTGATTTTTGTGCTATACACTACTCTGCCTGGCTCCGGGGAGGCCAAAAATTGTAGTCTCGGCTCGTTAGGTTTATTTAGTCTACGGGTGGTTAAGTCAAGATAGGTTATTTTGGGGTCAGGGTACCCCTGACATTTGTGCTTTCGCCGCTATTTGGGGACTTTCTGCGCTATACTGTTCCCTAGTGTATTCTCCTTAGCTTTGGGTATTCCGGTAATAGTCCTCTCGGAACGTTAGGTTAAGATAGGTTACGTTTGTTTTCATTACGTGCGGGTATCTTAGGATAAGCTGGCTTCGACTTTTGTGATATACACTGCCATTTGCTGGATTTCTACGCTCTACATTGCTCTACTATACTCTGCTCCGCTCTGGGCAGGCCACTAATTGTGGTCTCGACACGTCCGGTAGAGTTAGGTTACGTTTGGTTAGGTTATGTTCCTTTGGGTTTGCTTCAGATATCTTTGGCTTTCATGGCATATACTGCTATTCGGTGGAATTCTGCGCTCTTCTGTGGTCTACTATACTCTGCACGACTCTGGCGAGGCCAGCAATAGCAGTCGCAGCACGTTAGGTTGAGTTAGGTTACGTTTGGTTATGGTGCGATTGATTGGGGTAGAAGAGGTTAGCATAGGCTTTTGTGCCATACACTGCTACTCGGTGGATTTCTGCGCTCCTCTGTGGTCTGATATGTTCGGTTTAGCTCTGGCAAAGAAGCAAGGGTGTTCTCGGCACCCTATGCTGTGTTGGCCTTCGTTCGTCTGTGTAAGTTTACCTTTGGCAAGAATAGGTTATCTTTGTCATTTGAGCTATACAATTCAACGCCGCGGACTTCTGTCATCTGCTGTGCACTCGTTTATTCTGCTTAGCTCTATGGAGGAAAGCAATAGATGTGTAGTTGTGTTAGGTGGTGTTAGGTTACGTTCGCTTTTTCATGTCTGGATATATTCTGCTAGGTCAGCTATGACTTTTGTGCTATATATTACTATTCGGTGGACTTCTGTGCTCTACTATGCTCTGCTCGACTCTTCGTAGGCTAGAAATTGCAGTCGCGGCTCCTTAGATTGTGTTAGGATACGTCCGGTTATATTGCGATTTGTTAGGTTTGCAGCGCATGGCTTCGAATTTCCTGCTGTACACTGAGGTTCTATGTATTCCTGCGCTCTACACTCCTCTAATATGCTCTGCCTGGCTCTATGGAGATCTGCAATGGAGATCTACTATACTTTGCTCGAGCGTTGGGTGGCCAGGAATGGTGGTCGTGACACGATAGGTTGAGTTAGGTTACGTTTGGTTAGGATAGGTGGGCTTAGGTTTTCCTATGATAGCTTTGACTTTTGTGCTACACAATGCTTTTCGTTGGATTTCTGCTGTCTACTGAGCTCTAGCATGTTCTGCTTGTCGCTGAGGAGGCCAGAAATGGTGTTCTCGGCACGTTCGGTTGCGTTAATGTACGTTAGATTATATTTGGTTTGGATAGGTTAGGAGAGGGTAGCTTAGACTTTTCGGCTATGCATTGCTATCCGGTGGACTTCTGCGCTCTATATTGCACTACTACACTCTGCTTTTCTCTGCGGGGGCCAGAAAATGTGGTCCGGGCACTTAAAGTTGAGTTAGCTTTCGTTTGGCTTGGTTAGGTTTGGTCAGGTTTGGTCAGGGGGTCCTTGACTTTTGTGATTTTCACTGCAATGAGATAGATTTCTGCGCCCTAACCTGCTGTAGCATATTCTGCTTGGCTCTGCGGTGGCCAGCATTAGTTTTCTCGTCACGCTGGGTTCAGTTATGCTACGATTGGTTTGGTTAGGTTTAATCTGCTGTAGCATATTCTGCTTGGCTCTGTGGAGGCCAGCATTAGTTTTCTCGTCACGCTGGGTTCAGTTATGCTACGATTGGTTTGGTTAGGTTTATTTGCGTTGGTATGGGTAGCTCTGACTTTCGTGGTATACTCCGTTTTTCGACGGATTTCTGCGCCCAACTGTACTCTACTACACTCTCCTCGACCCTGGGGAGGAGAGTAATAGTGGCCCTGTCACGATAGGTTGGGTTTGGTTACGTTTGGTTAGGTTACGTTGGTCTGCGTTAAGTCTGGATAGCTCTGACTTTCTTGGCGTAGACTGTTATTCGGTGGATTTCTTGGCTCTACTTTGCTTTACTGTGCTCTGCTCATCTCTGCAGTGGCCGGCAATAGTGGTTGCTGCACGTTAGGTTGAGTTATGTTACGTACGGTTATGTTACGGTTGGTTAGGTTAGGGGAGTGTAGCTTTGACTTTTGTGCTGTGAACTACCATTCGGCGGATTTCTGCATTCTACCGTGCTCCAATATGCTCTGCTTGGCCCTGGGGAGACCAGTAACTGTGGTCGTGGCACGTTTGGTTGAGTTTGGTTACGTTTGGTTATGTTAGGGTAGGTTAAAGTAGCTTAGGATGTCATTGACATTTGTGCAATACACCGCCATCCTGTGGATTTCTGCACTCTACGGTGCTCCAGTAAATTCTGCTTGGCTATGTCCAAGCAGTTCAGCAGTTTTGCTCTCGGCACGTTAGGCTGTGTTATGTTGCGATAGGTTATGCTACGTTTGGGTATGTTAGGATAGGTTGGCTTAGGCTTTTATGCTACACACTGTATCTCGGTGGATTCTTGCGTTATACATTGCTCTACTATACTCTACCCGACTCTCGGGAGGCCTGCAATATTTGTCGCGGCGTGATAGGTTGATCTACATTACGTTTGGCTATGTTGGGTTACGTAGTGTTATATTAAGATAGCTTCGACATCCGTGCTACGCACTTCTAACCTATTGACTTCCGTGCTCTTCTGTGCGCTATCATAGCCTGCTTGTCACTGTCTATGCCAGGAATAATGTTCACGTCACGCTAGGCTGAGTTACGTTACGTACGTTTAGGTCAGGTATGGTTAGGTTTGGCTAGGATAGCTTTGACTCTAGAGCTGTACACTGCAATTTGGACTATTGCAGCGTTCCGCATAGTTCTGCTATACTCTGCTTAGCTCTCGTGAGGCCAACAGTAGCGGTCGTGCATGTCAGTTTTGGCAAGGTTACGTCCACTTCTGTTGCGTTTGGTTAGACTAGGACAGTATAGCAATGACTTTTCTGATATACACAGCTATTCTGCGGATTCTTGCGCTCTACTGTGCTATAATATGCTCAGCTTGGCTCTGGGTAGGCCAGCAATAGTGGTCTCGGCACGTTAGGTTAAGTTAGGTTGCGATTGGTTACGCAACGTTTGGCTAGGTTACGATAGATGGGCCTAGACTTTTGTGCTATACACTGCTATTCGGCAGATGCCTGTGCACTCCACTGCTCAACTCGCTTCTGCTCGAATCGAAGGGGGCCAGCAATAGCGGTCCTGGCGAGTTCTGTTGAGATATGTATCGTTTGGTTAGGTTAGGTTAGGCCATGTTTGGTCAGGACGAACTGGACTCTTGTGCTATACAGTGCTATACGTTGGATCCCTCCGCTCTACCCTGCTCCAGTGTATTCTACTTGGCTATGGGGTGGCCAGGAGTTTTGGACTCGGCACGTCAGTCTTAGATACGTTGCGCTTGGCTACGTTATGTTTGGTTAAGTTAGGAGAGCATAACTTCCAATTTCGTGTTATACACTGCTATTCGGTGGACTTTTGCGCTCTGCATTGCTCTACTACACTCTGCTCAACTCCGGGGAAGCCATCAAAAGCGGTCGTGACACGATTGGTTGAGGTAGGTTACGCTTGGTAAGGCTATGTTTGGCAACGTTTGGTTAGGATGGCATTGACTTTTGTGCTATACACTGCTATTCGCTGACCTCTGCGCCCTACTGTTCTCTAATATATTCTGCTTGCCTCTGGCGCGGCCAGCAATTCGGGTCTCGGCACGTTAGGTTTAGCTATTCATGGTTCTGTAAGGCTATGTTGGGCCTGATCTGGTTAGGACGACTTTGACTTTTCTGTTGTACACGGCCATCCGACAGATTCCTGCGCTCTACTGTGATCTGATATTCTCCGCTTGGCTATGTGGAGGTCAGTAGTAGTATTGTAGGCACGTTAGGCTGAGTTGGGTTCGTTTGGTTAGGTTAGGATAGCATATACTTGGCTATGCGCTGCACGCTGCGATTTGCTGGATATCTACGCCCCACTCTCGTCTACTGTATTCTGCTTGGCTTTCGGATGGCAGCAAGATTGGTGGCGGTACGTTATGTAGGGTTTCGTTACGTTTGGTAGTGTCACGATTGGTTAGGTTACGATCGGTTACTTTGACTTTTGCGCTGTACACTGCTATTCGGTGGATTTCTCTGCTATATTGCACTCGAAGAAGCCCTGTTTTGCTCGGGGGGGAGGGGCAGAAGTAGTGACCGCGACAGATTATGTTTTGTTAGGTAGCGTTCGTTTAAGTTAGGTTAGGTTAGGTTTGGTTTGGATTTATTTGTCTTTTGTGCTGTACCCTGCCACCCGTTGAACTTCTGCACTCTACTGCACTCTAATATATTCTGCTTTGATCTGGCGAAGCCAGCAGATGTGGCCGCGGAACGTTAGGCAGAGATAGGTTGCGTAAGGTTATGTTACGTTTGGTCGGGTTAGGAGAGAATACCTTTGACTCTTTCGCCGTACACTGCTGTTAGGTGGATTACAGCCCTCTACTGTGCTACACAGTAATCTGCTTGGCACTGTGGAGTCCAGCAATACTGGTCGCAGCACGTTATGTGGAGCTGGATATCGTTTGGTTGTGTTAGGTCTGTTTGGGTTTGGTTAGGTTAGTTCTGACATATGTGCTCAACACTGATATTCTAAGGGCTTCTCTACTGTCCTCTACCATATTCTGCTGGTCTCTGAGAAGCCAGCAATAGTGGTCTTGACACGTCAGGTTGAGATAGGTTACGTTTGGTTAGGCTATGTTAGCTGTTTGGATGACATTGACGTATGTGCTCACCACTGATCTTCTGTGGACTTTTATGCTGTACTGTGCTCTATCATTTTCTGCTCGTCTCTGGGGAAGTCAGCAATAGTGCTGGCGGCACTTTGGTTCAGTTTGTCTAAGTTGGGTTAGGTCGTGTTAGGTCTGGATAGTGCATGGTATCATTGACTTTTGTTCTACACATTCCTCTCTGGTGTCTTTCCCGGTCTACTGAGCTATACTATATTCTGCTAGGCTCTGGGCAGGCCAGCGAAGGTGGTCATGACACGATAAGTTTTGCTAGACTACGTTTGGTTATGTTACGATCAGGAGGTTACGTTACGAGGTTAGGAGAGTATAGCACAGACTTCTGTGCTATATGCAGATTTTCGGAGTACATCTACGCTCTACATTGATCTACTGCACACTGCTCCACTCTGTGGAAGCCAGTAATTGCTGCCT
This sequence comes from Eufriesea mexicana, assembly GCF_001483705.2. NCBI lineage: Eukaryota > Metazoa > Arthropoda > Insecta > Hymenoptera > Apidae > Eufriesea > Eufriesea mexicana. The sequence goes on from NW_016924547.1 coordinate 16,296, forward strand.
CGGCACGTTAGGTTGAGATAGTTTACGTACGGTCATGCTCTTCTTTGTTAGGATACTATTAGGTAGCTTTGACTTTTATGCCATACACTGCCAATCGGTAGATCCCTGCGCTCTTCGTTGCTCTAATATGCTCTGCTTGGCTCTGAGGAGGACAGCAATACTAGCCTCGGAACCTTGTGTTGAGTTAGGCTACGTTCGCTTGGGTTCGGTCCGGAGAGTTTGGTTTAGGATATCATTCACTCTTGCTCTGTACACTGCAATGCGCTGGATTACTGCGCTCTACTGTACTCTAGTATAACCTGCTTTGCCCTGGAGAGGCTAGCAGTAGTGTTCGCGGCATGTTACTTTGAGCTATGTTTCGTTTGGCACTGTTACAGTTTGGTAGTTTATGATGGGATGGCTTTATCTTTTGTGTTATGCACTGCCATTCGTTGGTTTTGTGCGCACTACTGTGATCTATTATTCTCTGCTTTGCTATGGGGAGGCTAGAAATAGTGGTCTCGGTACGCTATGTTCAGTTGGGCTACGTTTGGTTATGTTATGATGATTTGGGTTAGGTTAGGATAGGTTTGTCTTTCGCTTTGTACTCTCATATTCGGTAGAATTCTGTGCTCTACTGTGCTCTACTATAATCTGCTTGATTCTCGGGAGGTCAGCAATAGTGGTCAAGGCACGCTAGATTAAGTTAAGTTACGTTTCGTTATGATAAGTTTGTTTAGGTTGGCACAGAAGAAAATTGTCTTTCGTGCTAAACTGGGATATTCATTGTATTCCTGTGCTCTACGTTGCTTTAACATACTCTGTTCGGCTCTCGGGAGGCCAGCAGTAGTGATTGCCGCGCGTTAGGCTGAGTTAGGTTACCTTTGGTTAGGTTTGGTTAGCATTAGTTTGGTTAGGATGGCATATACTTTTGCCTTATACACCGCCATTCGCTGATTTCTGCGATCTACTGTTCTCTAATATTATCTGCTTGTATCTGTGGGAGCCAGCAATAGATGTCTCGGCTCGTTAGGTTTGGCTATACTACGTTTGGTCAGGTTAGGTTGCGTTTGCTATATTACGTTTTGATGCGTGAGGGCAGGTTAGCTTTGACTTTTGTGCTATACACTGCTAGTCAGTGGATTCCTGCCCTCTACATTGCTCTACTAAACCCTGCTCGACTCCCGGGACGAGAGAAATAGTACTCGTGGCACGTGGGGTTTAGTTAAGTTACCTACGGTTATGCTAGGGTAGGCTAAGTTTGGTTACGGTACCTATGACTTTCGTGCTACATACTGCTTTCCGGAGGATTTCTCCGATCTACTGTGGTCTAATTTGTCCTACATGGCCCTAGGGAGGCCAGAAGTAGAGGTCTCGGCTCGTTAGGGTAAGTTAACCTATGTTTGGTGAGGACAAGCTATCTTTGACATTTGCGGTGTACATTGCTATTTGGTGTATTTCTACGCTCTACTGTGCTCTACTACACTCTGCTCGACTCTGTGGAGGCCAATAATAATTGTCTCGGGGCGTCAGGTTGAGTTAGGCCACGTTCGGTTAGGGTAAGTTAGTTTGGGTTAGGTATGTATAGCTTTGACTTCCGTGGTATAAACAGTTGTTCGATGTATTCCTGCGCTCCATTGTTCTATAATATGTTCTGCGCGGCTCTGGGGAGGCCAGCAGTATTGGTCTCGGTACGTTAGTCCGAGATAGGTTGCGTTTGGTTATGTTACGTTAGGTTAGGTTAGGATAGGGTAGCTTTGGCTTTTGTGCTGTACACTACCATTCGGTGGATTCCTTCGCTCTACTTTGGTCTTATATGCTCTGCTCGGCTCTTGGGATGTCAGCAACCGTTGTCGCGGCCAGTTAGGTTTTGTTATTTTAAGTTTGGTTATGCTAGGTTAGGCTACGTTTGGTTAAGATGGCTATGACATCTGTGCTACGCAATGCTACTCGGTGGATCTCTGCACTCTACTGTGCTGCAACATGTTCTGCACGGCTCCAGGGAGGCCAGGAGCACGGGTATCGGCACGTTAAGTTTTGCTATTCTTCGTTCTGCTGTGTTATGTTAGGTCTGGTTGGGTATGGACATCTTTGACTTTTGTGCTGTACGTTGCTACTTTGTGGCTTTCTGCGGTTTACTTGGCACCACTATACTAAGGTCGACTCAGTGGCGGCCGGTGATGGTGGTCTAGGCACGCTAGTCTCTGTTAGGCAACGTACGGTTGCGATTAGTTGGTTTGTGTTAGGTTTGGATTGATTTGAGTTTCGTGGTATACACAGATATTCTGTCGATTCCAGCGCTCTACAGCGTCCCACTGTGTTCTGCTCGACGTAGGGAAGGCTAGCAATTGTGGTCACTGCACGTTATGATAAGACATGGTGTGTTCCGTTAGGTTGGGTTGGGCTGTTTCGGTCAGGATAGCTTTTACTTTTTTGCTAAGTACAGATATTCGGAGGATTCCTGCGCTCTAGTGTGCTCGAGTCTGCTCTGCTCGGCTCTGGGGTGGGCAGCAATACTGATCTCGGCACGCATGGTCGAGTTACGTTACGTTTGGTTAGGTTGGGGTTGGTTGGGTTAGGTTAGGGTAGCTATGGTATATGTGCTCAACACAGACCTTCTATGGACTTCTGTGGTCTACTGTGCTCCATCATACTCTGCTTGTCTCTGGGGACGGCGGGAGTGGTGGTCGCGGCACGATTGGTTGGGTCATGTTACGTTTGGCTAGGTTAGGTTAGGTTAGGATTGCTCACGGTGTTTCAGACTTTTGCGCTATGCACTGCAGTACGGTCGATTTCTACGCTTTACTGAGCTCTAGTATATTGTGCTTGACTCTGCGGTGGCCGGCAATAGTGGTTTCCGCACGTTAGGTGGTATTATTTTACACTTGGTTTAGTTACGTTTGGTTAGGTTAGGATGGGATAGATCCGACTTTTGTACTGTGCACTGCTCTTTGGCGCATTTTTGAGCTCTACTGTGCTCTAGTACGTTCTGCTTGGCTCCAAGGAAGGCAGCAGTAGATCTCTCGGCACGTTAGGCTGAGTTATGTTGCGTTTGGCTATGTTACGTTTGACCATGGTAGGACAGAATTGCTTTGACTTTTGCTATGTACACCAACACTTTGCGGATTTCAAAACCCTACACTGCCCTACAATACTCTGTTCGTCTCTCGGGAGGCCGGCAGTAGTGGTGGCGGCACGTTAGGTTGAGATATGATACGCTTGTTCAGGTTACGTTAGTCTGGGTTAGGTTTGGATCGCTTCGCCTTTCGAGGTATAAAATGTAGTTCGATGAATTTCTGCGCTCTACACAGCAATAATATGTTCTGCTTGGCACTGGGGAAGAGAGAAATAGTGGCCCGGGCTCGTAGGGATGAGTTAGGTTACGTTCGGTTACGCTACGTTTGTTCAGGTTAGGATAGCATAGCTTTGACTTTTGTGTTATACAGTGCTCTTCGGAAGATACCTGCTCTCCGCTCTGGCCTTGGGAGGCCAGCGATAGTGGGCGTGGCAGGTTCTGTTGCGTTACGTTACGTTTGATTTGGCTAGGGCAGGTTAGGTTTGGTTTGTGTGGCTTTGACGTTAGTTATATACAATACTACTCGGCGGTTTTATGCACTCTACTTTGCACTGGTATATTCTGCATGGCTATGGGGTGGCCAGCAGTAGTGCTCTCGTAACGTTAGGCTGACTTGTGCTGCATTTGGTCATGTTACGTTTGGCGTGGATAGAATAGGGTAGCCTAGACTTTTGTGCTGTACACTGCTACTCGGTGGATTTCTGAGCTCTACTGTGTTCTAATATGACCAGCTTGGCCCTGGAAAGGACAGGAATGTTGGCATCGGCACGTTATGTTTAGTAAGGCTACGTTTGCTAAGGTTAGGTTAGGTAAGTTTAGGTTAGAACACCTTTGACTTCTGTGCTTTGCACTGCAATGCGGCGGACTTCTGCTCAGTACTGTGCTGTAGTTTATTCTGATAGGCTCTAGGGTGGTCAGCAATTGTGGTCTAGGCTGGTCAGCTTAGGTTATGTTACGATTCCTTATGCTATGTGTGATTTGTTTGGCTAGGATATCTTTGACTTTCGTGGTGTAAACCGCCTTTCGGTGGATTTCTGCGCTCTACTGTGATCTCGGATGCTCTGGCCTGCTCTGGGGTGGCCAGAGACAGCGGCCGGGTCTCATTAGCTTGAATTGGGTCACGTTTGGTTATGATATGTTTGCTTGGACCAGATTTGGTTGGCACTGTCCTTTCTGCTATACTCTGCGTCTAATGGATTTCGGTTCTCTCCTATTCTCTAATATGTTCTGCTCGGCTCTGTGGAGGCCAGCAGTACTGGTCGCCGAAAAATAAGTTGGGACGGATTATGTCTGGTTAGGTAAGGTTAGGCTAAGTTTGGATGGGATGGCTTTGAGTTTTGTGGTGTACACAGCTATTCGGTCGATATCTGCACCCTGCGATACTGTACTAGCAACCGCTAGTCTCTGTGGAGCCCAGCATTATTGGTCGTGACACATTAGGTTAAGATATATTACGCAAGGCTATGTTAGGTTACGTTGTGTTAGGCTATGGTGCTCCAACTTTTATGCTATTCAGTGCTATTCGGTGGACTTCTGCGCTCTACGTCGCTCTACTGTCCTCACCTCGACACTGGAGAGGCCAGCACTGGTGGTTGTTTTAAGCTAGATTGAGTTATGTTACGCTTGTCTTGGGTAGGTTATGTTAAGTTAGGCTTGGGTAGCTTTGACCTTTGTGCTATACACTGCTATTCGGTCGATTCCTGTACACTGTGTTGCTCCACTAGCATCAGCTTGAATCTGGGGTGACCAGCAACAGAGGACGTGACACGTTTTGTTGGGTTACGTTATATTAGCTGTGTTGGCTTTGACTTTTGTGCTATACACGGCAATTCGGTCGATATTTGCAATCTACGTTGCTGTAATCTCACCCGCGTTTCTTTGCGGAGGCCAGGAATGATGGCCGTGGCACGTTTCGTTGAGTTTGATTACGTCTGCGTATGTATGGTTCTGCTACATTTGGTTAGGTTGGTTTTGATCCTCGTGCTGTACACTGCCTTTCGGTGGCTTTCTGCGCACTACTGTGCCCTAGTGTATCCTGCTTGACTATTGGGAGGCCAACAGTATTGGTCGCGGCACGTCCGTTTGGGGCACGTTGCGTTCTGTTATGTTATGTTTGGTCAGGTTAGGATATCGTCGAATTTCGCGCTGCGGTTCTATGGACTCCTGTGTTCTGCTATTTTCTGATACGTTCTGCTAGGCTCCGTGGAGGCCAGCAATAGTATTTTCGGCACGTTAGGCTGAGTCATGTAGCGTTTGCTTATTTTACGTTTGGCTTGGTTAGGATAGGACAGCATAGACGTTTGTGCTATTCACCGCTCTTTGGCGGATTTCTGCGTTCTACAACGATATACTATGCTCCGCCCGACTCTCAGCACTCAAGCAATAGTGGTCGAGGAACGTAACTCTACAACGATATACTATGCTCCGCCCGACTATCAGCACTCAAGCAATAGTGGTCGAGGAACGTTATTTTCAGTTATGTTATGTTTGGTTATGTTGGAATTTGTTAGGTTAGGAAACGGTGGATTTATCTTTTGCGCTGCACACTGCTATTCGGTGTACATCTGCGCTTTGCAGTGCTCTAATATGTTCTGTTTTGTTATGGGAGCTCAGTGGTGCTGGTCTAGGCTTGTTAGGTTGAGTTAGGTTATGATAGGTTATGTCACGTTTGGTAAGATTAGGATAGAGTAGCTTATACTTTTGTGCTGTACACTGCTATCCGTTGTATTTCCGCGCTCTGCTCTGCTCTAATGTGTTCTGCTTTGCTCTGGGTAGAACAGCAATGGTGGCGTAGCTACGTTAACTTTTGTTAAGTTACGCTCGGTTAGGTCAGGTTAGGTTAGGTTTTATGAGGATGGCTTTGACATTTGCTATGTACACCGCTGTTCTGTCGATACCTGCGCTCCGCGTTGCTCTACTATCATCGACTTGCCTCTGTTGAGGCTTGCAATTGTGGTCGTGGCACGTTTGGCTGAGTTATGTTGCGTTACGTTAGTTATGTTTTGATAGGTTAGGACAGGATATCTTTGACTCGTGCTCCATACACTGCTATCCGGTCGATCTCTGCGCTTTACTGTGCTCTAATATGTTCTGCTTTTCTCTGGGTAGGTCAGCAATAGTGTCACAGGCACGATAGATTTTGCCGGGTTACGTTTGGATACGTCAGGCTATGCGTCGTCAGGATTGGTTGGCTTTGACTTTTGTGTTGTACACTGCTGTTCCGTGAATTTATGCTCCCTGCAGTGCTTTAATATCTTCAGCTTGACTCTGAGAAGGCCAGCAACAGTGGCCTCGGCACGTTATGTTGGGTCAAGTTACGTTGGTTAGCATCGGTTAGGCAATTTTTGGCCAGGATGACCTTAACTTTTATGCTGTACGCCTCTCTTCGTTGGATTTCTGCGATCTACTGCGCTCTAGAATGTCCTGCTTCGCTCTGGGGGGGGGGGGGGCAACAGTAGCTGTCTCGGCACGTTATGTTGAGTCAGGCTATGTGCGGTTCTATCCATTTGGTTTGAGTTACGCTTGGGTAGCTACTACTTTTCTGACAAACACTGCGACTATATGGATTCCTGACTTCTTCTCTCCACTAACGTGTTTCGCTTGACTCTGCGGAGGCATGCAATAGTGGTCTCTGCAGGTTAAGTTGAGTCAGGTTATGCGCGGCAATGTTGGGTCAGCCCATGTTTGGTAAGGATAGCTCGATCCTATGTGCTGTACACTGCTGTTCGGTGGATTTCTGAGCTCTACTGTGCTCTGTCGCGCCCTGCTCCGTTCTGGGAATTGCAGCAATAGCGGTCTGCGCACGTTAGCTTGAGTTACGTTACGTTTGGTTGTGAAAGGGTTGGTTAGGTTAGGGGACGTTGGCTACGACTTTAGGGCTACAGTCTGCTATTAGGTGAATTTCTGCACCCTAGAGTGCTTTATTATTTTCAGCGTGGCTCTGCGAAGGCCAGCACCAGTGACCTCGGCAAGTTAGGTTGAGTCAGGTTACGTCCGGTTACGTTGGGTTAGGCGATGTTTGGTCTGCATAGCTTTAACTTCTGCGCTCCACGCTACTCTTCGGTGGATAACTGCGCTCCGCTGTGCTGTAGAATGTCGTGCCAGGCACTGGGGAGGGCAGCACTAACGGCCTCGGAAAGATAGGCTGAGTTATGCTATGTTTGGTTATGTTCCGGTTGTTTGGGTTATGCTTAACAGACTCTGACATTTACGATGTACACTGCGATTTCATGGATTTCTGCATCCTACTAACCACTAATTTGTTCTTCTTGGCTCTGGAGAGGACAGCAACCGGGGTGGCGGCTCGTTAGGTTGAGCTAGGTTTCGTTTGATTATGTTACGGTTGGTTAGGTTAGGGGGAGATAGGTTTGTCTTTTGTGCTGTATTCTGCTATTACGTGGATTCCTGTGCCCTAGAGTGTTCTAATATTTTCCGCTTGATACTGGCAAGGCCAGCAAGGGTGTTCTCAGCACGTTATGATGAGTCAGGCTACGTTCGTTTAGGTTGGTTTAGGCCATCCTTTGTTAGGATATCTTTAACTTTTCTGCTTACACTGCTGTTCGGTGGACTTCTGCTTACTACCGTGCTCTTGTGTGTCCTGCTCGGCTATGGGGAGAGCAGCAGTAGCCGTCTAGGCACTGTAGGTTGATTTATGCTATGTTTGATTCTGTTCTGTAGGTTTTGGCCAGGCATGGCTGGCATTGACTTCTTTGATATACACAGCGATTATATGGTTTCCTGCGTCCTACGATCCATTAACTTTTTCCGCTTGACTCTGAGGATGGCAGCAATAGTGGCCACAGCTGGTTATGATGAGTCAGGTTACGTTTGGTTAAGTTGTGTCGGGCGAAGTTTGGCCTGGATAGCTTCAACCATTGAGCTTAATGCTGCTTCTCGCAGGATTTCTGCGCTGTGTTGTGCTATAATATGTCCAGCTTGGCCATGGGGAGGACAAAAATAGCGGTCTCGGCACATTATGTTGAGCTATGTTACGCTTCGTTACGTTGCGGTTGGTTCGGTTAGGAGAGCATAGCTTTGAATTTAGTGCTAAAGACTGCTATTACGTGGATACCTGCGCCCTACAATGCTCTTACATTTTCAGCTTGGGTCTAGCAAGGGCAACAATGGCGGTCTCGGCACGTTATGATGGGTCAGGCTACGTTCGGTTAGGCCATGTTTGGATATTATAACTTTACCTCTTGTGGCTACGCATCTTTTCGGTGGATTTCTGCTCTCTGCTGTGCTCTAGTATGCCCTGCTGGTTTCTGTGGAGGGCACCAATAGTTGTCTCGGCACGTTAGTTTGAGTTACGCTATGTTTGGGTGCGTCCTGTTTCAAAGGGTTAGGCTTGGGTAACTATGAGTTTTCCGATATACACTGCGATTCCATGTGCTTCGGTGTCCTACTCCCCACTAATATGTTCTCCTTGGCTCTGTGGGGGGGGGGGCTAGCAACAGTGGTCACGGCACGTTATGTTGAGCTAGGTTACGTTTGGTTATGATACGATTGTTTAGGTTAGATGGAGATAGCTTCGTCCTTAGTGCTGTATTCTGCTATTACGTAGGTTCCTGCTCCCTACAGTGCTTTAATGCTTTCAGCTTGCGTCTGGAAAGACCAGAAATAGTGGTCTCGGCAAATCATGGTGGGTCAGGTTACGTTCGGTTAGGTTGGGTCCGGCTAAGTTTGGTCACGATGGTTTTAACTTTTTTGCTGTACACTGATATTCGGTGGATATATCCGCTCTCCCGTGCTCTTGTATGTCCTGCTTGTCTCTGAGGAGAGCAACAATTGAGGCCTCGGCACGTTAGGTTGTGTTAAGTTGCGCTTGGTTATGTTGCGGTCGGCTAGGTTAGGAGATTATATCTTTAACTTTATTGCTATAGTGTGCTATTAGGTGGATTTCTGCACCCAACAGACCTTTAGTATTTTCAGCTCGTCCCTGGGAAAGCCAGAAACGGTGGTCTCCGCCCGTTATGTTAATTCGGGTTATGCTCTGTTAGATTGTGTTAGGTAATGTTTGGTCATTACAGATTTAACTTTTGCGCTGTGGGCTGCAATTCAGTGCATTTCTGCGCTCTACTGCGCTTTGGTACGTCCTGCTCTGTTCTGGGGTTTGCAGCGATATCTGTCTCGGCACGTAAGTTTGAGCTATGTTACGTTTGATTATGTTACGGTTGGTTAAGTTAGGAGAGGATGGCTTCGACTTTAGGGCTATAGTCTGATATTAGGTGAATTTCTGCACCCTAGAGCGCTTTATTATTTTCAGCGTGGCACTGCGAATGCCAGCAACAGTGACCTCGGCAAGTTAGGTTGAGTCAGATAACGTTCGGTTACGTTGGGTTAGGCGATGTTTGGTCTGTATAGCTTTAACTTCTGCGCTCAACGCTACTATTCGGTGGATAACTGCGCTCCGCTGTGCTCTAGAATGTCGTGCTTGGCACTGGGGAGGGCAGCACTAACGGCTTCGGAAAGTTAGGTTGAGTTATGCTATGTTTGGTTATGTTCTGGTTGTTTGGGTCATGATTAACTGACTCTGACATTTACGATGTACACTGCGATTTCATGGATTTCTGCGTCCTACTCACCACTAATGTGTTCTTCTTGGCTCTGGAGAGGACAGCAACCGGGGTGGCGGCTCGTTAGGTTGAGCTAGGTTTCGTTTTGTTATGTTACGGTTGGTTAGGTTAGGGGGGGATAGGTTTGTCTTTTGTGCTGTATTCTGCTATTACGTGGATTCCTGTGCCCTGGAGTGTTCTAATATTTTCCGCTTGACGCTGGCAAGGACAGCAAGGTTGATCCCGGCACGTTATGACGAGTCAGGCTACGTTCGTTTAGGTTGGTTTAGGCCATCCTTTGTTAGGATATCTTTAACTTTTCTGCTTACACTGCTATTTGGTGGCTATCTGCGCTCTACTGAGCTGTTGTATATTCTGCTTGGCTTTGCGGCGGCCAACAATGGTGGCCACGGCTCTCATGCAAAGTTTGGCTGCGCTTGGTTACATTAAGTTTTGACAGGTTAGGGCAGGGTAGCTTTGACTCTTGTGCTATGCACTGTACTTCGGTGGATTTCTGCGCTCTACATTGCTCTACCATACTGTGCTGGCTTCCTGGGAGGCCATGAATAGTGGTCTCGGCACCTTACGTTAAGTTATTGTACGTTTGGTTATATTACGTTTGCATAGATTAGGAGAGGATAAATTTGTCTTTTGTGCTATACAGTGCTGTCCGGGTGTTTCTGCCTTCTACGTTGATCTACCATACTCTGCTCGACAATGGGGAGGCCAGTATTAGCGGTCTCGGCACTTATCGTTGAGTCATGCAACGTTTGGGTAGGATACGCTGGTCTATGTTAGGTCCGGATATCTTTGGCTAACGTGGTATGCACTGTTGTTCGGTGGATTTCTGCGCTCCACTGTGCTCTAGTATATTCTGTTTGGCTCTTTGAAGGCAAGCAATTGTGGTCTCGGCACGATAGGTTGTGTTAAGATACGTTCGGAAATGATACGTTTGGTTACGTTAGGATAGCGTAGATTCGACCATTGTGCTATGCACTGCGATTCTATGGATTTCTGCGCTCTGAATTGCTCTACTTTACTCTGCTCGGCTTTTAGGAGGCCAGCAATAGTGTTCGCCGGAAGTTAGGTTGAGTTATATTACGTTCTGTTAGGTTATGCTACGTTGTGGTAGGTTAGGATAGCATAGACGTTTGTGCAACACACTGGTATCATATGGATCTCTGCTCCCTTCTGTGCGCTATCGCACTCTGCTTGTCTATGTGGACGCCAGGTATAGTGCTCTCGTCACGCTAGGTAGAGTAATGTTGCGTTTGGTTAGGTTAGGTTTAGTTAGGTTTGGTTAGGTTAGGATAGATTTGCTTTGACTTTTGAGCAATAAACTGCCATTCGGTGGATTTCTGAGATCAAGGTTGCTCTACTGTAATCTGCCCGACTCTCGACAGGCCAGCAATTGTCGTCACGGCACGATGTGTCCTGTTTTATTACGTTTGGGCAGGTCAGGCTAGGATGTGTTTGGTCAGGGTAGCTTTGACTTTCTTTCTATACACCAACTTTCGGTGAATATCTGCGCTCTACATCAACCTAATATGCCCTGCTTTACTCTGGGGATGCCAGAGGGTGTTGTCTCGGCGCGTTAGGTTGTGTTATGATACGTTTGGCTATGTTGCGATCGGTTAGGATTGTTTATGGTTGCTTTGACCAGTGCTCTATACACTGCAATGCGATTGATTTCTGCGCTCTGCCGTGCTCTAATACAACTTGCTTGGCTCTGTGGATGCTAGCAATAGTGGTCTCGGCACGTTAGGTTGTGCTATGTTACGCTTGTCTTCGTTGGAGTAGGTTAAGTTTGGTTACGGTAGCTTCGACGTTTATGCTGAACACTGACATCCTATTGACTTCTGTGCTTTACTATGCTCTGCCATATTGTGCATGCCTCTGGGGACGACAGCAGTAGATGTCCCGGCACGTTTTGTTCGGTAATGTTACGTTCGGTTAGGTTAGTGTAGGTCAGGTTTGGTCAGGATATCTCTGAATCTTGCGCTATACGCGGCAATGCGGTTAATTTCTACGTTCTACTGTGCTCTAATATGCCCTACGTGGCTCTCGGGATGCCAGCAATAGTGGTCGCAGCACGTTATGTTTAATTAGGCTACGTTCGGTTAGGCTAGGTTTGGAGATGTTACGTCCGTGTGGTACAGCCTTTTGTGTTCTACACTGCTATTCGGTGATTTCTGCGCTCTGTTGTCCTCTAATATGTTGTGCTGGCTCTGTGGAGGCCGGCAATAGTGGCCTCGGCAAGTTAGGTTAAGTTAGGTTGCATTCGTTTATGTTACGTGTTGTTATGTTAGGATAGAATAGCTTCGACTTTCGCGCTGAACACTGTTGTTCGGTTGATTTCTGCGCTTTACAGCCTTCTACAGTATCCTGCTTGACCCTGGTGAGGCCAGCAACAGCGGTCGCTGCAGGTTATTGGGGGCATGGCTACATCTGTATGGTTGATGTTAGTTTTGGGTTAGTGTCGCGTGTCGTTGACATTTCTGCTGCACTTTGCGGTACTATCGGTTTCTGCGCACTAGGCTCCTCTACTGTGCCCTGCCTGGCACTGAGGAGGCCAGCAATAATGGTCGCAGCAAAAGTACTCTAATAATTTCAGCTTGGCGCTGGGAAGGCCAGCAAGAGTGGTCTCGGCAGGTTATGTTGAGTCAGGTTGCGTACGGTTATGATGGGATAGGAAGAGTTTGGTCAGGGTAGCTCTAACTTCTTTGCTGTATAATGCTGTTCGGTGGATTTCTGCGCTCTTCTGTACACTAGTATGTGCTGCTTAGCTCTGGGGTGGGCAGCAATAGCGGTCTCGGCACGTTAATTTGGGTCAGGCTATTTTTGGCATTGTTCCGATGGTTTGGGTTACGGTTGGGTAGCGATGACTCTTCTGATATACACTACGATTCTAGGGATTTCTGCGTTCCACTCTCCGCAACAGTGTTCGCCCTGGCTCTGGGGAGGACGTCAATAGCGGTCACGCTATATTAAGTTCAGTTAGGATACGCTCGTTTACGTTACGGTTGGCTATGTCAGTAGAGGATATATTTGACATTAGTGCTATAGTCTGCCCATAGGTGGATATCTGTGCCCTACAGGGCGGTAATATTTTCAGCTTTGGCTTTGGGTAGGCCACCAATAGTTTTCTCGGCAAATTATGTTGAGTGAGGTTACGCTCGGTTAGATTGGGCTAAGCTGAGTTTGACTAGGATAGCTTTAACTTTTGTGCTGTACGCTATTCTTCGGTGGATTTCTGCCCCCTAGTGTGCTCCAGTATGTCCTGCTTAGCTCTGTGGAAAGCAGCAATGACGTTCTCGGCACGTTAGGTCTAGTTAGTCTATGTTTGGCTTTGTTCTGTTGGCTTGGGTTAGGCGCACGTGGCTACGACTTTTCTGATGTATGCAGCGATTCTATGGATTTCTGCGTTCTGCGCTCCACTAATGTGTTCTCCTTGGCTCTGGGGAGGCCAGCAATTGTGATCGCAGCACGTTAGGGCGAGTAAGGTTGTGATTGATTATGGTACTGTTGGATAGGCTAGGAGAGGATAGCTTTGGCTTTAGTGCTATAGTCTGATATTATGCAGATTTCTGCGCCCTACAGTGCTCTAATATCTTCAGCTTTGCTCCGGGAATGCCAGCGATAGTGGTCTCGGTACGTCAAGTTTAGTTATGTTACGTTCGGTTAGGTTGGGTTAGGCTAAGTTTGGTTATGATAACTTCAACTTTTGCGCTGCACACAGCCTTTCGGTGCATTTCTGCGGTCTACTGTGCTGTAGTATGTCTTGCTGGGCTCCAGGGAGGGCAGCAATTGATGTCTCGGAACGTTAGGTTGAGTTAGGCTATGTTTGGATATATTCTGATTTTCTCGGTTCGGTTTGCGTAGTTTTGACTATTTTGATATACTCTGAGATTCCATGCATTTCTGCGTTCTACTCTGCTCTAGTGTGCTCTCCTTGGCTCTGTGGGGGCCTGCAATAGTGCTGGCTGCACAATGGTATGAGTGCGGTTACGTTTGGTTATGTTACGATTGGCTAGGTTTGGAGACGATACCTTTGACTTTAGAGCAATATTCTGCTGTTAGGTCGATTCCTGCTCTCTGAAGTGCTCTAACATCTTCAGCTTGGATATGGAAAGGCCAGCAATAGTGGTCTCGACACGATATGTTGGGTCAGGTTGCATTCGTTTGGGTTGTGTTAGGCTAAGCTTGGTTGAGATAGCTTTACCTTTTGTGCTGCACACTGCTATACGGTGCACTTCTGCACTCTACTCTGCTCTGGTGTGCCCTGCTTCGCTCTGGGAGGGCATCAATAGCGGCCTCGGCACGTTAGGTTGAGTTAGGCTATGTTTGGCTATGTCCTGTAGGCCTGGATTAGGCTCAGGTAGCATAGACTTTTCAGATATACACTGCGATTCTATGGATTCCTAGGCTCTGCTCTCCGCTAATGTGCTCTGCTCTCCTCTAATGTGTTCTGCTTCGCTATGGAGGGGCCAGCAATAGTGGCGTCGGCACGCTAGCTTGGGTTACGTTACGTTTGGTAATGTTACGTTTGGCTAGGCCAGGAAGAGATAGCTATGACTTTTGCCCTATACACTGCTAGTCGGAGGATTTCAGCGCTTTACATTGCCCTAACATGCTCTGGTTGGCCCCGGAGAGGCCACCATTTCTGGTCTGGGCACGCTATATTTAGTTAGGCTACGTTCGGATACGTTACGTTTGGCTCGGTTAGGACAGGGTAGCTTTGAGTTTTGTGTTATACACTGCTGTACGTTTGTTTTCTGCTCCCTACATGGCTCTACAATACTCTGCTCGGCTATGGGGGCCCAGTAATAGTGGTATCTGCGCGAGAGCTTGTGTTAGGCTACGTTTTGTAAGGCTTTGTTAATCTGGGTTCACTTTGAATAGCTCTCACTTACTTGGTGTACACTGCATTTCGGTGGATATCTGCAATATCCTGTGTTCTACTATGTTCAGCTTGTCTCTGGGGAGTTCAGCGATAGTGGTCCTGGCGCGTTAGGTTAAAATATGTTACGTACCGTTATGTTACGTTTGGTTAGGTTGGGATGGGTTATCTTCCACTTTCGTGCTATACACTGCTCTTTGGTGGATATCTGCCCCCTACAGTGATTTACTATACTCTGCTCGACTAACGGGCGGGCAGCAATAGTGGCCGTGGCACGATATGTTTCGTAATTTTCATTTCGTTTAGGCTAGGTTTGGCTAAGTTTGGTTGGGATACATTTTACGTTTTGCTTCACGCGGCCACTTGGTTGATGTCAGCGTCCAACATTGCAATGCTATGCTCTGCTTGGCTCTCTTGAGGCCAGCAGTAGTGGTCGTGTCACCACAAGTCTTGTTGCGTTGCGTTTGGTTATGTTACATTTTGCCAGGATAGGAAGTGTAGCTTTGACTTATGCGCTATGCACTGATACTCGGTGGATTTCTGCGCTCTAGACTGCTCTAGTACGTTCTGCTTTGCTCTGTGCATGTCAGGAGTAGAGGTCTAGGCACGATAGGTTTAGTTACGTTACGCTTGGTTATGTTATGTTTGGTTTGGTTCGGCTGCGATATTTTTGACTTTTTCGGTATACACTGGTTTTCCGGGGATTTTTGCGCTCTGCTGTGATCTCGCATTGCCTGCTTTGCTCTGGCGAGGCCAGAAATGTTGAAAGCGTCGAGTTAGTTTTAGTTAGGCTACGTTTCGTTATGCCACGATTGATTAGGTTAGGATGATTAACTTCGACTTTTGTGCTATACACTGATATTCGGTGGATTTCTGCGCTCCTCATTGCTCTATTATACTTTACTCGACTTTGGGGAGGCCAGAAATGGCGGCCCTACCACCATTTCTGGTCTGGGCACGCTATATTTAGTTAGGCTACGTTCGGATACGTTACGTTTGGCTCGGTTAGGACAGGGTAGCTTTGAGTTTTGTGTTATACACTGCTGTACGTTTGTTTTCTGCTCCCTACATGGCTCTACAATACTCTGCTCGGCTATGGGGGCCCAGTAATAGTGGTATCCGCGGCGTGCAAGGCTGTGCTAGCTTACGCAAGGGTAGTATATGTTTGCACGCGTAAGGTTCGGATACCGTTTACTTTCCTGCCATACACTGCGATTCTATTTATTTCTGCGCCCAACTCTCCTCGAAGAAGTTCTGCATGGCACTGGGGAGACAAGCAGTATTTGTCTCGTCACGTTGGTCTGAGTTAAGTTGCGCTTGGCTATGTTGCATTTGGTTATGTTAGGATAAAATATGTTACGTACCGTTATGTTACGTTTGGTTAGGTTGGGATGGGTTATCTTCCACTTTCGTGCTATACACTGCTCTTTGGTGGATATCTGCCCCCTACAGTGATTTACTATTTCGGTGGATCCTGTACACTGCATTGCAATACAATACCCTGTTCGACCCTCGAGCGTCCAGCAGTAGTGGCCTGCCGCACGCTCGGTGGAGTTACGTTAAGATTGGTTAGGTTAGGACAAGGTAGTTATGACTTTTGGGCTGTAGGCTGCTATTAGGTGTATTCCCTCGCTCTATTTTGCTCTACTATACCCTGCTCGCCTCTGGGGACGCCAGTCATTGTGGCCACGGCACGTAAGATTGTGTTAGGCTACCTTTGGTTCGGTAATGTCTTCTTCAGTTATTTCTTGATAGATTTGGCTTTCGTGGAATACACTGTTATTCGCAGGATTTCAGCTCTCTACTGTTCTCCACTGTACTCTGCTCGAATCTGGGAAGGCCAACAGTCGGGGCCGCGGCGCGTTAGGTCCTCTCAATCCACGTTCGATTAGTTTCGGTTGGTTTAAGTTAGTTTCAGATATCTCTGATTTGTGCGATGCACTGCAATTTGGTGGCTTGCTGCGCTCCTCCCTGCTCTAGTGTATTCTGCTTGACTCTGGGGATGTCAGCAATGGTGACGTAGGCACGTCTGGTTGAGATATGTTCGTTTGCATATGCTACGTTTGGTTAGGATAGGATGGCATAACTTTGGCTTTTGTGTTATACGCTGCTATACTGTGTAATCCTGCGCTCTTGGTAGCTCTACTATACTCTGCTTGAATCTGGTGAAACCAGCAATAGTGGTCGTGGAACGATGGATTATGCTAGGTTACGTTCTGTTAAGATTTGTTAGGTTACGTTTAGCTAGGATGGCATCGGCTTATTCGGTTTTGACTGCTATTCGGTGATTTCTGCGCTCTACCGCGCACTAGTATGCTGTACTTGGAACTGGGGAGGCCAGCAATTGCGGTATCGGCACGTTAGGTTGAGTTATGCTGTGTTCGGTTAGCTTACCTTTGGCTTTGTTAGGCTTGGGTAGCTTCGAATTTTCCGCTATACACTGCAATTCTACGGATTTCTCCGCAATACACACCTCTTTTATGCTCCGCTTGGCTCTCTGGAGGCCAGTAATACCGATCGCGGTACGTTAGGGGGAGTAATGTTACGTTCGGTTAAGTTAGGTTAGGTTGGGTTTGGCTAGGATACCATGGACATATGTGCTCAACTCTGATATTTTATGGACTTCTGTGATCTACTGTGCACTATTACATTCTGCGTGTCTATGGCGAACCCAGCAATAATGGTCGCGACACGATAGTTTTTGTTAGGATACGTTTGGCTAGGTTACGTTGGCTTGTGTTAGGTGTGCATAGCTTCCACTCTTGTGCTTTATACTGCTACACGTTGAGTTTCGGTGCTATACTCTTCCATAACATGCTCTGCTTGTCTCTGAGGAGATCAGCTATAATGGTGCGAGCACGTTAGGTTAAGATATGTTTCATTCGCTTATATTACGTTTGAAAATGTTAGGACAGGGTGGAGTCGGCTTTTGTTCTATAGACTGCTATCCGGTGGATTTCCACGCTCTACATTGCCCTACTATACTCTGCTAGCCTCTGGGGAGGCCAGTACTAGTATTCGCGGCTCCTTAATTAGAGTTACGCTGCGTTTGGTTAGGTTATTTTTGCCTTGGTTGCATATGGGTAGATTTGGCTTTCGCGTTATAGACTGCAATTCGGTGAATTTCCGCGGCCTGCTGTCCTTTGCTATACTCTCCTCGGCTCCGGGAACGTCAGCAATAGTGG
>NW_016924548.1:0-477 GCF_001483705.2 Eufriesea mexicana
CTGCTGTGCTCTAGTATGTTTTGCTTGGATCGGATGAGGCTAGCAAGAGTGTTCTCGGCACGTACCATTGAGATATATATCGTTTGGTTATGTTACGTTTGGAAACGCTAGGTTAGGACAGCTTTGACGTCTATGCTACACACCGCAATTAGGTGGATTTCTGCGCTTTGCTCCGCTCTTGTATATTCTGCTTGGCTCTCGGGAGGACAACAGTATTGGCCTCGGATCGTTAGTCTGAGTTAGGTTGCGTTTGGTTATGTTACGTTTGGCTAGGTTAGGAGAGAATAGCTTTGACTTTTGTGCTGTACACTGCTTTTCGGTGGATTTCTGCTCTCTACTGGGTTCTAATGTTCCCTGCTTTGATCTGGAAAGGTTTGAAATAGTGGCCGCGGCGCGTTAGGATGGGGCAGGTTACGTTTGCTTAGGTTAGGTTCGTTTGGGTTTGGTTAGCAAATCTTTGACTTTCGTGCTACACAC
>NW_016924549.1:0-272 GCF_001483705.2 Eufriesea mexicana
GGTCAATTCAAAATCTATAACCTGTTATAGAATGGTGAATAGATCGCCCAACGCCTTCAAACCGAGGGCAAGTACAGCCATCAAGTTGCCAGAGAATAGGTCTATTCAAAATCTATAACCTGTTATAGCTTGGTGAATATATCGCCTAACGCCTTCAATCCAATGGCAATTGCAGCCATCTACTAGCCAGAGAATAGGTCTATCCATAGTCTATAACCTGTTATAGCTTGGTGAATAGATCGCCAATCGCGTTCAAACCAACGGCAAGTAGA
>NW_016924550.1:0-4901 GCF_001483705.2 Eufriesea mexicana
CGTGCTATTGCCAATGCAACGCTATTAAATCTGGATGGAAAAATCAAGTTTATTGACATTTTCCACTAATACCGTGGTGAGCTAAGTCTATCGCATAAATAAGGTGGAAAGATTCTGTTGCCGTGCTATAGGCATTGCAATGCTATAGAATCTTGCTGGAAAATTCAAATTTTCGACTAATATCGTGGTGAGCTAACTTCCTTGCATATTTAAGGCGGAAAGATGCCTGTGGCGTGCTTTATCCATTGCAATGATAATCAATGTGGTTGGAAAATTCAATTTTAATGACGTTTTCGACTAATGTCGTGGTCAGCTAACTTTCATGCGTAAATAAGGATAAAAGATTCAATCGGCGCGCTATAGCCATTGCAATGCTATAGAATCTGGCTGGAAAATACGATGTTATTGACATCCTCGACTAATACCATGGTGAGCTACCTTTCTTGCATAAATAAAGAGGAAAGGTTCTATTGGCGTACTAAAGCCATTGCAATGCTATAGAAACTGGCTGGACAGCTCAATTTTATTGACAGTTTCGACTAATATCGTGGTGAGCTGTCTTTCCTGCATGAATAAGGAGGGTAGATGTCATTGGCGCGCTATAGCCATTGTATTTCTATCGTATCTGGATGGAAATTTCAATTTTACTCACATTTTCGAA
Source organism: Eufriesea mexicana (assembly GCF_001483705.2). Classification (NCBI taxonomy): domain Eukaryota; kingdom Metazoa; phylum Arthropoda; class Insecta; order Hymenoptera; family Apidae; genus Eufriesea; species Eufriesea mexicana. The sequence continues at coordinate 662 of NW_016924550.1, forward strand.
TAATATGGTGGTGAGCTAACTTTCTTGCATAAATAAGGAGGAAAGATACCATTGGCGTGCTATAGCCATTTCAATGCCCTGCAATCTGGCTGGAAAATTCAATTTTATTGACATTTCCGACTAATATCGCGGTGAGCTAACTTTCTTGCATAGGTAAGGCGGAAAGATTCTATTGGTGTGCTATAGGCATTTCAATGCTATAAAATCTGGCAGGAAAATAAAATGATACTGACATTTTCGACCAATATCGTGGTGAGCTGACTTCGTTGCTTACGAAAGGAGGAAAAATCCTTTTGGAATGCTGTAGCCATTGCAATGCTGTAGAATCTGGTTGGAAAATACAATTTTATTGACAGCTACGACTAATATCGTAGTGAGCTCCCTTCTTTGCTAAAATAAGTAGGGTAGATTCTATTGCCGTGCTATGGCCATTTCATTTCAATAGCATCTGGCTGTAAAATTCAATTTTATTGACATTTTCGAATAATATGGTGGTGAGCTAACTTTCTTGGATAAATAAGGAGGAAAGATACTACTGCCGCGCTGTAGCTATTGCAATGGTATTGAATGTGGTTGGAAAATACAAATTTATTGTCATTTTCGACTAATATCTTGGTGAGCCAGCTTTCTTGCATAAATAAGGTGGAAAGATTTTATTGGCGTGCTGTAGCGATTGCAATGCTCTGGAATCTGGCTGGAAAATTCCATTTTACTGACATTTTCGACTGATATCGTGGTGAGCTATCTTTCTTGCATAAATAAGGAGCAAAGGTTATATTGGCGTGATATAGCTTTTGCAAGGCTCTGGAATCTGGCTGCAAAATTCAATTTTACTGACATTTTCGACTTATATCGTGGTGAGCTAACTTCCATGCATAGGTAAGGAGGGAAGATACTTTTGGCGTGCTATAGAGTCTTGCTGGAAAGTTCAATTTTATTGGCAGCTTCGACTAATATCACGGTGAGGTAACTTCCATGCATAGGTAAGGAGGAAAGATAATTTTGGCGTGCTATAGCCATTGCAATGCTGTAGAATCTGGCCGGAACATTCAAATTTAGTGACATTTTCGAATAATATTGCGGTGAGCAGTCTTTCTGGCATAAGTGAGGAGGAATTATCCATTTGTCGCGCTATAGCCATTGCAATGATAATGAATGTGGTTGGAAAATTCAATTTTAATAACATTTTCGACTAATAGCGTGGTCATCTAACTGTCGCGCATAAATAAGTATGAAAGATTCAATTGGCGCGCTATAGCCATTGCAATGCTATAGAATCTGGCTGGACAGCTCAATTTTATTGACAGTTTCGACTAATATCGTGGTGAGCTGTCTCTCCTGCATAGATAAGGAGGGTAGATGTAATTGGCACGCTATAGCCATTGTATATCTATAGTATCTGGATGGAAAATTCTATTTTATTGACATTTCAGACTAATATCGTGGTGAGCTAACTTTCTTGCATAGGTAAGGCGGAATGATTCTATTGGTGTGCTATAGGCATTTCAATGCTATAGAATCTGGCAGGAAATTAAAATGTTACTGACATTTTCGACCAATATCGTGGTGAGCTGACTTCGTTGCTTACGAAAGGAGGAAAAATCCTTTTGGAATGCTGTAGCCATTGCAATGCTGTAGAATCAGGTTGGAAAATACAATTTTATTGACAGCTACGAATAATATCGTAGTGAGCTCCCTTCTTTGCTAAAATAAGGACGGTAGATACTATTGGCGTGCTATGGCCATTTCATTTCTATAGTATCTGGCTGTAAAATTCAATTTATTTGACATTTTCGAATAATATGGTGGTGAACTAACTTTCTTGCATAAATAAGGAGGAAAGATCCTATTGGCGCGCTGTAGCTATTGCAATGGTATTGAATGTGGTTGGAAAATACAAATTTATTGTCATTTTCGACTTATATCATGGTGAGCTAGCTTTCTTGCTTAAATAAGGTGGAAAGATTCTATTGGCGTGCTATGGACGAAGCAGAGCCATAGAATCTGGCCTGGAAAATACATTTTTATTGACTTTTTCGACTAATATCGCGGTGAGCTAACTTCCATGCATCGGTAAGGAGGAAAGATACTTTTGGCGTGCTATAGCCATGGCAATGCTGTAGAATCTGGATGGAAAATTCAATCTTATTGACATTTTCGACTAATATCGAGGTGAGCTTACTTTCCTACATAAATAAGGAGGAAAGATTCTATTGGCGTGCTGTAGCGATTGCAATGCTCTGGAATCTGGCTGGAAAATTCCATTTTATTGACATTTTCGACTAATATCGTGGGGAGCTGACTGTCTTGCATAAATAGGGAGGGAAGATTCTACTGGCCTGCTATAGCCATTGCAATGCTATAGAATCTGGATTGGAAATACAATTTTATTGATATTTTCGACTACTATCGCGGTGAGATAACTTTCTTACATAAATAAGGAGGAAAGATTCTCCTGGCGTGCAATGGTCTTTGCAATGCTATATAATCTGCCTGGTACGATCATTTTTATAAACATTTTCGACTAATATCGTGGTGAGCTAACCCTCTTGCATAAATAGGGAGGGAAGATTCTATTGACATGCTACATCCTTTGCACTGCTTTAGAATCTGGCTGGAAAATTCAATTTTAATGACATTTTCGTCTAATATCGTGGTGAGCTTCCTTTTTTGCAAAAGTAAGGAGGGTAGTTTCTATTGGCCTTCTATAGCCATTGTATTTCTATAGTATCTGGCTGGAAAATTCAATTTTATTGCCATTTTCGAGTAATATCGCGGTGAGCCAACTTTCTTACATATATAGGGCGGAAAGACTCCGTTGCTGTGGTATAGGCACTTCAATGCTATAGAATCTCGCAGGAAAATAAAATGGTACCGACATTTTCGACTAATATCGTGGTGAGCTGACTTCCTTGCTTAAGAAAGGAGGAAAAATCAGTTTGGACTGCTGTAGCCATTGCAATGCTGTAGAATCCGGCTGGGATATACAATGTTATTGACAACGTCGACTAATATCATGGTGAGCTATCTTTCTTGCATAAATAAGGAGCAAAGGTTGTATTGGTGTGCTATAGCCATTGCAATGCTCTGGAATCCGGCTGGAAAGTTCAATTTTATTGACATTTTCGACTTATATCGTGGTGAGCTAACTTCCATGCATAGGTAAGGAGGACAGATACTTTTGGCGCGCTATGGCCATTGCAATGCAGTAGTATCTGGTTGGAAAATTCTATTTTATAGAGATTTTCGACTAATATCGTGGTAAGTTCACTTTCTTGCGAAAATAAGAAGGAAAGCTTCTATTGGCATGCTACAGGCATTGCAATGCTATAGAATGTTCCTGGAAAATTCAATTTTATTGACAGTTTCGACTAATATCGTGGTGAGCTATCCTTTTTGCTAAAATAAGGAGGGTAGATTCCACTGGCGTGCTATAGCCATTGTATTTCTATGGTGTCTGGCTGGAAAATTCAATTTTATTTACATTTTCTACTAGTATCGTGGTGAGCTATCTTTCTTGCATAAGTATGGGGGAATGATCCTTTTGGCGTGCTATAGCCATCGCAATGATAATGAATGTGGTTAGAAAATTCAATTTTAATGACATTTTCGACTAATATCTTGGTGAGCTACCGTTCTTGCATAAATAAAGTGGAAAGGTACTACTGGCGTGCTATAGCCATTGTATTGCTATAGTATCTGGCCGGAAAATTCAATTTTATTGACATTTTCGACTAATATCGTGGTAAGTTTAATTTCTTGCGTAAATGAGGAGGAAAGTTTCTATTAGCGTACTATGGGCATTGCAATGCTATAGACTGTTCCTGGAAAATTTTATTTTATTGACAGTTTCGACTAATATCGTGGTGAGCTAACTATCTTACATAAAGAAGGAGTAAAGGTTCTATTGGCGCGCTATAACTATTGCAATGCTCTGGAATCCGGCTGGAAAGTTCAATTTTATTGACATTTTCCACTAATATCGTGGTGAGCTAAGTCTATCGCATAAATAAGGTGGAAAGATTCTGTTGCCGTGCTATAGGCATAGCAATGCTATGGAGTCTTGCTGGAAAGTTCAATTTTATTGGCATTTTTGACTCATTTCGCGGTGAGCCAACTTCCTTGCATAAGTAAGGAGGAAAGATACTTTTCGCGTGCTATAGCCATTGCAATGATGCAGAATCGGGCTGGAAAGTTCAATTTTATTGGCATTTTTGACTAATATCGTGGTCAGCAAACT
>NW_016924550.1:6318-9674 GCF_001483705.2 Eufriesea mexicana
GGAGGAAAGATCCTTTTGGCGTGCTATAGCCATTGCAGTGCATTAGAATCTGGCTGGAAAATTCAATTTTATTGACATTTTCGACTAATATCGTGGTGAGCGAACTTCCATGCATAGGTAAGGAGGAAAGATACTTTTGGCGTGCCATAGACATTGCAATGATCTGGAATCTGCATGGAAAAATCAATTTTACTGACATTTTCGACTAATATCGTGGTGAGCTACCTTTCTTGCATAAATAAGTTGTTATGATTCTATTGACCTGCTTTAGCCACCGCAATCCTGTAGAATCTGGCTGGAAAGTTCAATTTTATTGACATTTTCGACTAATATCGTGGTTAGCTAACTTCCATGCATAGGTAAGGAGGAAAGATCCTTTTGGCGTGCTATAGCCATTGCAGTGCTTTAGAATCTGGCTGGAAACTTCAATTTTATTGACAGTCTCGACTAATATCGTGGTGAGCTACCTTTTTTGCATAAATAAGGAGGGTAGATACTATTCGCCTGCTATAGCCATTGCATTTCTAGTGTATCTGGCTGGAAAACTCAATTTTATTGACATTTTCGACTAATACCGCGGTGAGCCATCTTTCTAACATATATAAGGCGGAAAGATCCTATTGGTGTGCCATAGGCATTTCGGTGCTACAGAATCTATCAGGAAAATAAGATGTTACTGACATTTTCGGCTAATATCGTGGTGAGCTGACTTCCTTGCCTAAGAAAGGAAGCAAAATCCATTTGGAGTGCTGTAGCCATTGCAATGCTGTAGAATCTGGCTGGAAAATACAATTTTATTGACAGCTAGGACTAATATCGTAGTGAGCTCCCTTTTTTGCTAAAATAAGGAGGGTGGATTCTATTGGCGTGCTATAGCCATTGCATTTCTGTAGTATCTGGCTGCAAAATTCAGTTTTATCGACATTTTCGTATAATATGGTGGTGAGCTAACTTTCTTGCATAAATAAGGAGGGAAGATTCTATTGGCGTGCTATAGCTATTGCAATGATATTGAATGTGGTTGGAAAGTACAAATTTATTGTCATTTTGGACTAATATCGTGGTGAGCTATCTTTTTTGCTAAAATAAGGAGGGTAGATTCCTCTGGCCTGCTATAGCCATTGTATTTCTATAGTATCTGGCTGGAAAATTCAATTTTATTTACATTTTCTACTAATATCGTGGTGAGCTATCTTTCTTGCATAAGTAAGGGGGAATGATCCTTTTGGCGTGCTATAGCCATCGCAATGATAATGAATGTGGTTGGAAAATTCAATTTTACTGACATTTTCGACTAATATCTTGGTGAGCTACCGTTCTTGCATAAATAAAGTGGAAAGATACTACTGGCGTGTTATAGCCATTGTATTACTATAGTATCTGGCCGGAAATTCAATTTTATTGACATTTTCGACTAATATCGTAGTTAGCTGCCTTTTTTGTATAAATAAGGTGGAAAGATTCTATTGGCGTGCAATTGCCATTGCAGTGCTATAGAATCCGGTTGGGAAAATCAATTTTATTGACATTTTCGACTAATATCGCGGTGAGCTAACTTTCTTGCATAAATAAGGAGGAAATGTTCTTTTGGCGTGCTATATCCTTTGCAATGCAATAGAATCTGGCTGGAAAGGTCAATTCTATTGACATTTTCGACTAATATCGCGGTGAGCTAACTTTCTTACATATATAAGGCGGAATGATGCTATTGTTGTGCTATAGGTATTACAATGCTACAGAATCTGGCAGGAAAATAAAATGATACAGACATTTTCGACTAATATCGTGGCGAGCTGACATCCATGCTTAAGAAAGGAGGAAAAATCTGTTTGGTGTGCTGTAGCCATTGCAATGCTGTAGAATCTGACTGGAAAATACAATTTGATTGATAGTTACGACCAATATCGTAGTGAGCTCCCTTTTTTGCTAAAATAAGGAGGGTAGATTCTATTGGCGTGCTATAGCCATTGCATTTCTATAATATCTGGCTGTAAAATTCAATTTTATCGACATTACCGTATAATATGGTGGTGAGCTAACTTTCTTGCAAAAATAAGGAGGGAAGATTCTATTGGCGTGCTATAGCTATTGCAATGATATTGATTGTGGTTGGAAAAAACAAATTTATTGTCATTTTCGACTAATATCTTGGTGAGCTGGCTTCCTTGCATAGGAAAGGAGGAAAGATCCTATTGGCGTGCTATAGCGATTGCAATGCTATAGAATCTGGCTGGAAAATACAATTTTAATGACATTTTCGACTAATATCGTGGTGAGCTAACTTCCGTGCGTGGGTAAGGAGGAAAGACACTTTTGGCGTGCTATAGCCATTGCAATGCTGTAGAATCTGCCTGGAAAATTCAATTATATTGGCAATTTCGTCTAATCTCGTGGTGAGCTATCTTTCTTACATAAATAAGGAGGAAAGATACAATTGGCGTGCTATAGCATTTGCAATGCTCTGGAATCTGGCTGGAAAATTCCATTTTACAGTCATTTGCGACTAATATCGTAGTTAGCTGCCTTTCTTGCATAAATAAGGAGGAAAGATACTTTTGGCGTGCTATAGCCACTGCAATGCCATAGAATCTGGATGGAAAGTTCAATTTTATTGACAGCTTCGACTAATATCGCGGTGAGCTATCTTTTTTCATAAATAAGGAGGGTAGATTCCATTGGCGTGCTATTGCCCATACATTTCAATAGTATCTGGCTGGAAAACACAATTTTATTGACATTTTCGACTAATACTGTTGTGAGCTAACTGTCTTGCATAAATAACGAGGAAAGATTCCATTGTCGTGCTACAGCCATTGCAATGCTATAGAATCTGGCAGGAAAATTCAATTTTATTGATATTTTCGACTAATATCGTGGTGAGCTAAATCTCATGCATAAATAGGGAGGGAAGATTCTATTGGCGTGCTATATCCTTTACAATGCTATAGAACCTGGCTGGAATGTTGAATTTCATTGAATTTTTCGACTAATATCGCGGTGAGCTAACGTCCATGCATCGGTAAGGAGGAAAGATACTTTTGGCGTGCTATAGCCATTGCAGTGCAGTAGAATCTGGATGGAAAATTCAATTTTATTGACATTTTCGACTAACATCGTGGTGAGCTAACTTTCCTGCATAAATAAGGAGGAAAGATATCATTGGCGTGCTATAGCCATTTCAATGCCCTGGAATCTGGCTGGAAAATCCAATTTTACTAACATTTTCGACTAATATCGTAGTTAGCTGCCTTTTTTGTATAAATCAGGTGGAAAGATTCTATTGGCGTGCAATAGCCATTGCAGTGCTATAGAATCTGGATGGGAAAATCAATTTTATTGACATTTTCGACTAATAT
>NW_016924551.1:0-2695 GCF_001483705.2 Eufriesea mexicana
CACATAATAACAACGACAGAATGAACGAGGGAAATCTCTGGTATTCTTTTCGTTTATAAAGTGCTCAATAGCCTTGTAAATTTTTCTGAGATATTGGAAAAATCCTCATTCAATGTTCCATCTTTTTATTCAAGACGACACTGCTTTCTTCATGTGCAACAACGTAAAATAGTTTTTGGATGCAAACCATTATTAATAGAATGGTTATTAATGTCAACAGTACCTATTCTACATCATATATGTTCAGCCAATCCCTTCTCACTGTAAAACAGACGTTATATCTCACCTCTCCGTAGAAAATTCGGTATCTTTTATACATATAAACATCTCGTCCCTTTGTATATTTGTATAAATTTATTTTTACCTTTATTTCCTCGCCTTATTTTTCTTTCTCTTTGTTACCGAAACATTGTACCTCACTGCAACAATTTTCTTGTAATTCTTCAGATCGGCGAATCCCGTATAGACAAAGCAACAAATAAATAAACCAGACATTAATAAAGTCTACGATATTGAGCAATCATTCATTACGCCCACGAAACCATATTAAACTCTCTAGTTAACCAATGCTCCAAGTTATTTACTCCGAATGATTAAAATGCTTTGAAATAGCAACTTAAACAGCAAATTCAGTCCACCAGTCAACATTAATTACGATAACGAATTGCATAACGTTTCAAAGCTTATAGCAAAATGACAGAGAGCAACGAATCCAGCAATAAGTCCAAGTCATGTATATAACCAAACGTTCCCATATCAAGTAACCCTGTAAGATAGGACGGATACCTTACGCAAAGGGATTGTTCATTCGCGTCCTACAGGATGGATGGGGGCATCCCGAGTTAATCAATGCCTCTAATTAAAGTGATTTTTGCTTCTCAATAATTATTAATAGCTATCAGAGGTTAGAAATAGCACTCCGAGCATAATTCACACGTATATTCTTGGATATTTACAAAAAGTTTACTATATGATACGAATTTGCTTCACATTAGAGTATTCTGTACATTTCTCTGAAGGAGAAACCACCCAGGAGTAATATTAGGATGACGATCAGCATTGATATTACGGTAAAATATATATCATCAAACTGAAGAACATACATATAGAAAATAGTACGGTTAACTTAACATAACGACGTGTACAAGAAAATTCCTTAATCTGGGGAACCCGTATATGGTATTATTAGTCTTGGGTAAATTAATGAATTTACTGCCAAAGCCAACTTGATATTGTTAATAACAAATAACGGGAACCATACATTTATATTAGTAATAGAAAAAGGTAAGAATATGTCGACTATTATAAAGATGAAGTAATTACTGACGAAATCTACAAAATTCGAAGATCCTCGGCCGATTTCAGAAACCGATTTGGGGTCATACATTTGGGGCACGACGCGAATCCTCATGTCCTCGCCGGGTGGATCTCCGACGAGGTACATCGGTGTCTGGACCAGGAAATTCCGGGACTTCACCAGGGATGCCTCGGTGGCCTTACCAAGGGTCAGAGTTGGGCAAACTGGCCTTGGTAAATAAATTTTCCTACAGCCTCCTTTCGGTTTTGCTTTCCCATTTCGATTCAAATATTTCGCTGTCACCTTTCATATGTCTCATCGTCCCCACTCTAGTCGGTTCTCCCCAGGACTATTCTACATATGAACCTTATAGGTTTGTTATCTGAATTCGCCTATCACGAGTTCATTTGACGTTTTGACGTCCTTAGAGTAACATCTAAGTTTTCGAAGAGTTAGTCGGCGGAGTGGTTGGCGGTGGCATTGGGATGGGGTGGAGGTGATGTGTAGATGGATGGTCGTCATTGTCTGGATCTTCGCGCTAGTCGATAGCCATTAACCACTCCACATATACATCACCGCCATTCTTGTTTTATTTCAGAATCTGCCTACTCCTCTCTCCGAATTTTTTCATCGTTGGTTTGTTATATCGAATTCACTTTCATTTCACTCATGGGCTGTTTCTGTCACATCGATCGATTATTCCTTCCATTTCGCTAACGCTTACGGTTTCCATTCACCTCGCTTCTATTCTCTTCCGTATAAGTAATCCGTCTTCCATTAGGTTTATATTTAAATTAATATATTCACCTTTCAGACTTCAGATTTCCAAAGATTTAATCTAGAAGGCTTCGTTGGACGATGAGCGATGCATGCGATTAGGCACAACTTGTTACAAGGTTGAAGATACTGTTGTACGACGAGGGATGCTAGCGTTTAGACGTAAGTCGTTATAAATAGCTTTAAAATAGATTACTGAGCTAAGAATCACGTGCGCGTCATTTTCACTAAGGTTAGCTATATAAATTGGAGCGATTACATCTGTTCCATGTTCTGTCCCTGTTATCCTTCTAGTTTACCAAGTAGATCATAATTGTGCCCCCCATAATCGCGATCGTTCTTAAGTTCCAACTAGCATACGCGACGTACTTCCGTATACTTGATAATTCCATGTATCGTATGTCAACGTCACGACTCGTCTCCGACCCCCATTCAAGCCGCTGTCAATTTCATCATGCATCGGGTTTCAGGGCGGACTTCGGGTCGTTGTTCCTTCCGGAGTCATTGCGAGATGCCAGCAGCCCTGGCTGTACGCTGCTAGCCTACAGGCGTGTAGTTGGTCCTGCATGTGTCTACGGTCATACCACTTGTGATGATCAAGCTTTACCACTTGTGGCTGGG
>NW_016924552.1:0-1019 GCF_001483705.2 Eufriesea mexicana
ATTGGTTTGGTTAGGAGAGGGAAGCTTTGACTTTAGAGCCATAGTCTGCTATTAGGTGGATATCTGCGCCCTATACTGCTCTAGCCCTCTTAGCCTGGCTCTGGGAAAGCCGTCAATAGCGGTCTCGGCACGTTATGTTGAGTCACGTTGCTTTCGGTTAGGCTGTGTTATGAAACGTTTGGTTAGGATACCTTTAACTTTTGTGTTGTTCACTGCTATTCGATGTATTTCTGCGCTCTTCTGTGATCTAGTATATTCTGCTTGGCTCTTGGTTGGGCAGCAATAGCGGTTTCGGCACGTTAGTTTGTGTCATTATATGTTTGGTTATGTTCCGTTGGTTTGGGTTAGGCCCTGGTAGCTTCGACTTTCCTGATATACACTGCGATTCTATGGATTCCTGCGGTCATTTTCCACTAATGTGTCCTGCATGGCTATAGGGGGGGGGGGGCAGCAACGGCGGTATCGGCACGATACGTAACGTTTAGTTAGGATACGTTAGGGTATGTTCCGTTGGTTTGAGTTTGGTTTGTGCAGGTCTGACTTTTCTGACATACACTGCGATTCTATGGACCTCTGCGCTCTACTCTGCACTAATATGTTCTGCTTGTTCCTGTGTTGAGTTAGTTTAGGTTTGGTCAAGTTACGATTTGGTAGGTTAGGAGGGTATAGCTTTGTCTTTAGCGCTGTAGTCTGCTATTAGGTGGCTTCCTGCGCCATACAGTGCACTAATATTTTCAGCCTGCCTCCAGCAAGGCCAGCTATACTGGTCTCGGCACGCTACGATGAGCAGGCTTCGTTCGGTTAGTTTGTGTTAGGCTAAGTCTGGTTAGTGTAGCTCTAACTTTTGTGTTGTACAGTGCGGTTCGGTGGATTTCTGCGCTCTACTGTGCTCCAGTATGCCCTGCTTTGCTCTGCGGAGGTCAGCAATGGCTGTCTCGGCACGGAATGTTGAGTTGTGCTACGTATGGTTATGTTGCAACTGGTTAGGCTATGAGAGGGTAGCTTCGACTTTAAGGCTG
>NW_016924553.1:0-546 GCF_001483705.2 Eufriesea mexicana
ATTTTTACACTGATGACTTAAATGCCACAGCAATTCTAGAATAATCAATGTATAGATCAATTATGATTAAAGATATTTACAATTGGCAGTACGGTACTCAGTACATCTGCATACGTATGCAGATAGCGTCCGCGAACCTAGTGTTAACAATTAATTTTTTAATTTATAATAGATATAATTCTCCTCCTTAAAAAGCTGCAAATTAAGCATTTAACGAATCCCATTCCTCTACATAGGTAATAGTTAAGAAGAATATATATCATTATGTATGTATATCGTCAATAGGTCGTCCGCAATTGGCGACGGTTAATGACGAACCAAATTTCTTGCGGAACGTTGTGTTTTTAGTGGACTGTATATTTTGTAATAGTTCCGGATAACTCTTCTGAACTCTTCGAATGTTATTTGCTGACTGGCTGGTACTGACCTAACTAACTTGTGCGATGCACGATCTTTCGAAGCCCATGGTTTCATGGTTTTCCTATTGGTGGTTGACAGGACCAAGGGTGGGCCCTCGGTCCGCGAATCAGATGCCCCCAAAGAAGG
>NW_016924554.1:0-1704 GCF_001483705.2 Eufriesea mexicana
AGCTCCGTCCTTCGTGCTGTACTCTGTTACTCTTTGGATTCCTGTGATCTACTGTGCTCTGCTTTATTCTGCCTGGCTTCGGGTATGCCAGCAGCAGTGGTCACGGTACGTTATGTTGAGCTATGCTACGTTTAGTTACGTTGGGTTGGGTCAGTTTGGCTTTGTGCATCTTCGACTTTCGTGCTATACGCTGCTTTTCGGAGGATTTCTGTGATCTACTGTGCTCTACTACATTCTGCGTTTCTCTATGGAGGCCAGGCGCAGTGGCATCGGCACGTCATTTTGTGTTATTCTACGTTGGATTAGGTTAGATTAGGTCAGGTTAGGTCAGAGTACCTACGGCTAGTGTGCTATTCACGGAAGTGTGGTGGATTTCTACCCTCTACTGTGCTATAGTATGCTCTGCTTGGCTCTAAGCGGCCAGCAGTGGTGTTCTCGTTATGCTAGTTTGTGTTTGGTTGCGTTTCGTTGTGTTAGGGTGGGACGGTTTTGTTAGCATTTCTTTGCCTTTTGTGCTGTACGTTGCTATGCGGAGGATTTCCGCGCTCGGAATTGCTCTACCATACTCCAATCGACCCTGGGGAGGCGGGCAATAGTGGCCGTGGCACGTTACGATGTGTCATGATACGTTTGGTTAGGTTAGGTTACGTTAAGTTTGATTCGGATAGCATTGACTTTCGTGCTATACAGTTATTCGGTGGATTAATGTGACCTACTGTGCTCTGCTATATTCCGCTTGGCTCTGGAGGTGCCAGCAGCAATGATCGTGGCACGTCATTTTGAGTATTGCCACGTACGGTTAGAGTATGTTAGGCCTGGTTAGGTTAGGTTATCCTTGACCTCTGCGCTATACGCTGCTATGTGATGGATTTCTGCCCTCTACGCTGCTCTACTGCACTGTGGTCGACTTTGTGGATTCGTGCAATGGCGGTCGCGGCATGTTTGGTTGCGTTAGGTTACGTTTGGTTAGGCTAGGTTAGGCTAAGTTCGGCTAGGGTAGCTCTGACTTTCGTTGTATAGACTGTTATTCGGTAGATTTCTGTGACCTACTGTGCTCTACTGTATTCTGCTAGGCTATGGGGAGGCCGGAAGCAGTATTCGCGCCACGTTATGTTGAGCTGTGCTACGTTTGGTTAGATTAGCTTAAGTCAGGTTAGGTTCTGTGCTCTAGTGCACTCTGCTTGTCTCTGTAGAGGCCAGCAATAGTTTTCTCGTCAAGTTAACTTGAGCTATGTTACCCTTGGATGTGTTACGTTTGGCTAGGTTTGGATAGGCTACACTGACTTTTGGGCTATTCACTGCCATTCGGAGTAATTCTGCGCCCCAACGTGCTCTAATGTCCTCTGATTGGCTCTGGTGGGGTCAACAATTCTGGTCTCGGTACGATATCCTGTTTGTACAGGATAGGTAACGTGAGGTTTGGTCAGGATATGTTTGACTCTTCTGCTGTGAACAGCAATGCGGCGGATTTCTGCCCTGCTCGGCGCTCTAGTATAATCAGCTGGGCTCCGGTGTGGCCAGTCATATTGGTCTCTTCACGTTGGGATGAGTTACACTACGTTTGGCTAGGTTAAAGGTTAGGCTTAGACAGATTATGCTAGAATGTCTACGGCTTTTGTGCTATCCACTGCATTGCGGTGCATATTTGCGCTCTACCGTGCTCCAGAACTTTCTGCTTGTACCTGTGGAGACCAGCAACAGTGG
>NW_016924555.1:0-1369 GCF_001483705.2 Eufriesea mexicana
CGAACGCGACGAGACCGCTAGCTCTTGCGTTCACATAGGCAAGCGGAATGCACTTTAGCACAGTACAGGGCAGGAATAAACCGCATTGCAGCGAATAACGCAAGAGACGCAGATACCGTAACCTAACCTTACCTAACATTACCTTACCAAACGCAGAATAGCTCAACGTAACGTGCCGCGAACACTGCTCCTGGCCTCCCTAGAGCCAAGCATGTTGTAGAGCTGAGTAGATCGAAGAAATCCTCCGAATAACAATATATGGCACGAACGTCGGAGCTGTCCTAACCAAACAGTGCCAAACGTAACCTAACCAATCATATCATAGCTCAAACTAACCTGCCACTGCCACTAATTCTCACCTCACCAGAGTCGAGCGGAGTATAGTAGAGCAATGTACATCGCGGAAATGCACCTAATAGCAGTGTACACCACAAAGGTCAAGGAAGTCCGGTCCAAACCTTCCTAACCCGGCCCAAAGGGCCGTAACATAGCTCAATCTAACATGCCGCGACCACTACTGCTGGCCTCCCCAGAGCTAAGCAGAGTACACTAAAGCACAGTAGGGCGCAGAGATCCACCGCGTTGCAGTGTATGGCCATAAAGTCAAAGATTTCCAAATCATACCTGAACTAACCTAACCTAACCAATCGTAGCACATCTCAACATAAGGTGCATAGACCACTACTGCTGTCCTCCACAGAGACAAACAGTGCATACTAGAGCACACAAGGTGGCCACGGAATAGCAGTGTATAGCATAAAAGTCAAATCAATCCTATCCTTATATATACAATCTTAACATGACAAGACGTAACATGAAAAAACCTAACACATCGCGACCACTATTTCTGGCCTACCCAGGACAAAGCTGAATGTAGTAGAGCAGATTCGAGCGCATGAATCTTCCGAACTGCCGTGTATAGCACGACAGTCGAAGATAACCTGGCGGAGCTGAACCAAATCTAAGCAAACCATACGTGACATTTCTAAGCTTGACGTGCTGAGGACACTAATGTTGCCCCCTCCGCCACACCAGATGCAAGCAGGAAATGCAGGAACACAGTAGATAGCAGAAATCCGCGGCAAGCTGTGTACAGCACAGGAGCCTATACTACCCTAACACAACATCATCAAACGTAACATAACCGGACGCAGTATAGCTCAAACTAGCTTGCTGAGGCAACTATTACTGGCCTTCACAGAACCAAGCAAAGCATACCACAGAACACTAGAGCGCAGAAGTCCAACGAATAGCTGTTTATAGCAAAAAAGTGAAAGCAATCCCAACCTTATATACCCAACATTAACATAGGCAAACGAAACATAACACAACACAGCGTACCGCGGCCACTATTGCTGCCCCCCCCCCA
>NW_016924555.1:6405-12848 GCF_001483705.2 Eufriesea mexicana
TGGCCACCGCAGAGCCAAGCAGAGCACATTATCGAACAGTAAAACGCAGAATTTCGCGGACAGCAGAGTATAGCACAATAGTCTAAACCATCCTATCCTAACCACACCAAGCGTAACATATCCAAGCAGAGCGTAGCACAATGTAACGTGCCGAGGCCGCAACTGCTTGTCTCCACAGGTCCAAGCAGAATATACTAGAGCGCAGAAGGGCGCAGATATCAATCGCATTGCTGTGTATAGCACAAAAGTCAAAGTAGCCTGCCCAACCTAGCCAAACGTGACATATTCAAACGTAGCAGGCTCGGGCTCGACCAAACATGACGAGACCGTTAGTGTTGGCATCCACAGAGGCCAGCAAGATGTACCGGAGCAGTGTAGTTCGCAGAAACCCATCGCAATGCATTCAACAGCACAAAAGGCGAAGATGCCCTGACCTAACCTGTCCAAACCTAACAACCGAACGTAATATAACGCGCCGAAACGTACCGAGATCACCATCGCTGGCATCCCCAGAGCCAAGCAGAAAATATTGGAACGCAGTAGAGCGCAGAAATCCGTGGATAGCCGTGTATAGCGCAAAAGCCTGGACAATCACATCCTAACCTCACCAAACTAGACATACCGGAACGAAGCTTAGCTCAAACTAAGGTACCGAGACCACTGTTGCTGGCGACACCAGAGGCAAGCAGGACGTACTAAAGCACGCTGGAGTGCAGAATTCCACCGAATAGAAGTTTATGGCACAAAAGTCGGAGGATTCATTTCTCAATATATCAAATCTTAACAACACCAGACGTAACATAACTCAACCTAACGTACCCCGACTACTATTGCTGGCCCCACAGAGTCGAGCAGAAGGTACTAGAGGACAGTAGGGCGAAGAAGTCCATAGAACCGCGGTGTATAATGCAAGTGTCATATGTATCCAGACATATCCCAAGCTAACATAACCTTACCAAGCGTAGCCTGCGTCAACGAAACATGTCGCGGCAAATATTTCTGATCTCCCCAGGGTCAAGTAGAATGTAGTACAGCGCTGTCGAGCACAGAAATCTACCGAACAGCAGTGTATAAGACGAAAGTCGAAGGTACCCTTACCGAAATTAACCAAACCTAAACTAACCAAACGTAACCAAACTCAACCTTATGTGCCGAGGCCAATATTGCTGGCATTCGAAGGGACAAGCATAACGAAAAGAGCACAGTACAGCGCAGAAATACTCTGAATATCAGTGTATAGCACGAAAACATATGTTAACCAGACCGAGCTTAGCCTAACCTAACCTAACCAAATGTAACCTAAGTCAACCTAACGTGCCGAGACTACCATTGCTGGCCTCCACTGACCCATGCAGAAAATAACACAACACAGTAGAGCGCCCAAATCCGCGGATAGGTGTGTATAGCACAAAAGTATAAATTGTAGGATCCTAACCTTCCAAACGTAACATAACCGTACGTAGCGTAGCTCAACCCAACGTGCCTATACCACTATTGCTGGCGTCCACAGGTCCAAGCAGCGAACACTAGAGGACAACAGAACGTGTAAATCCAGCGCATTGCAGTTTATAGTACGAAAGTCAAACGTATCCTGGTCAAACAATGCCTAACGTATCCTGTCCAAACGTAGTGTAAAAACACATAACGTGACGAGACGAATATTGCTGTCCTCCCGGGGCCAAGTAGAGCATACTACAGCACATCAGAGCGCAGAATTCCACCGAATAGTAGTGAATACCACAAGAGCAGAAGATACCCTGTCCTAGCCTGACCTAACCTAACCTAGCCGAACGTAGCATATCTCAACCTAACGTGCCGCGACCACTGCTCTTGGCCTCCCCTGAGCCGAGCAGAGTCTCGGAGAATACAGTACACAACTAAAACCCACCGAATGACAGAGTATAGTACGGAAGTCCAATATGTACTAACCAATCTTATCCTGACATAACCTAACCACGTGTAGCATACTCCAACCTGAAATGCCAGGACCACCACTCCTCGCCCAGCCATGGTCGAGCAGAGCATGGTAGAGCAATGCAGATCCCAGAAATCCAACGAATAGCAATTTATAGCACAAAAGTCAAAGAAACCATAACCGAGCCTTCCTAAACTGACCTAACGATACGTAACCTTACTCAACCTAACATGCAGAGACCACTGTTACTGGCAACCCCACAGCCAACCAGAGTATATTGTAGCACGTTAGAGCGCTGAAAAACGCGGAACAGCATTGAATAGCACAAAAGTCAAAGTAGCATATCTTGACCTAGCCAAACGTGACATACCCAAACGTTGTATAACTATGCTTAACATATCGAGGCCACTGTTGCTGGCCTCAACGGAGGCAAGCAGAATGTGCTAGAGACGATTAGAGCGCAGAAATCCACCGCAATGCTGTGTACGGAACAGAGGTCTTGTATCTCCTAACCTATCATGACCTAACGTAACGCAAGCAAGCGTAGCATAGCTCCACGCAACGTGCCGCGGCCACAGCTCCTAATATCCCCAGAGCGAAGCTTCTGCTATGCAGTGAATGCAGTAGAGCCCAGTAGATCACAGAAGTCCATACAATAAAAGTGCATGCCACGAAAGTCAAAGCTATCCTACCAAAACGTAACCCAACGTAACCTAGTCAAACATAGCCTATCTCAGCATGACGAGCCGCGACCGCCATAGCTGGCGTGCGCAGGGCCACGCAAAATTCACTAGAGCGCAGCAGAGCGCAGAAACCACCGCATTGCAGTGAATAGTACAAAGGCCGTAGGTACCCTAGCATAACTTGTCCTAACATAGCCCAACCAACCGTAGCATATCTGAACATAACGTGCCGCGACCACAGCTGCTGGTATCCCCAGTGTCAAGGAGAGTATAGTAGAGCACATCAGATCACAGAAATCCACCGTATAATAGAGTACAGCACGAAAGTCGTAGCTATCCCAACCAAACTTAGCCTGACCTTACCAAACCAAACATAACCTAACACAAAATACCGTGCCACGCCCACTATGCCCTCCTCCCCAAAGCCGCGCAGAGAGTAGTAGAGCAATGTAGAGCGCAGAAGTACACGGAATAGCAGTGTATAGCACGAAAGTCGAAGAAGACCTAACCAAGGCTTCCTAACCTACCCCTAGGGAACGTTACATAGCTCAGCGGACCGTGTCGAGACCTCCATTAATGACCACCACAGTGCCAAGCAGAACATACTAGATAGCAGTAGAGCGCAGAAATCCACCGAATAGCAGTATATAGCATGAAAGTCAAAGCTACTACATCCCAATGTATACTTCCTTAACATAGACAAACGTAACACAGCCAAACCTAACGAACCGCGCCCACCATTGATGGCCTCCCTTTAGTCTTGCAGAAAGTATTTGGGGACAGTAGAGCGCCGAAATCCATAGAACCGCAGTGTACAGCACAAGAGTCATAGCTATACAAATCTAACGCAGCTCAACATAACCGGACCAAACGTAACTTAGCTCAACATAACGTTTCGCGTCCATTGCTTCCGGCCTCTGCAGTGCCGAGTAGAAAATAGTAGAGCACAGTAGATAACAGAAACACAAGGGACAGCAGTGTACGGCACGCAAGTCAAAGCTACCCTAACTGAAATTAACCTGACCAAAGCTAACCAAGCGTAACCTAACACAGCATGAGTTGCCGAGACCAATGATGCCGGAATTCCCGGGGCTAAGCAGCATATAGTAGAGTGCAGTAAATCGCATAAATCCTCCGAATAGCAGTGTAAAGCACGAAAGTTAGAGCCACCAGTCCGAAGCTAGTCAAACGTAACATATGCAAATGGAACCTAAATATAAAGAACGCGACGAGACCGCTAGCTCTTGCGTCCACATAGGCAAGCGGAATGCACTTTAGCACAGAACAGAGCAGGAATAAACCGCATTGCAGCGAATAACGCAAGAGACGCAGATATCGTAACCTAACCTTACCTAACATTACCTTACCAAACGCAGAATAGCTCAACGTAACGTGCCGCGAACACTGCTCCTGGACCGGTCCAAACCTTCCTAACCCGGCCCAAATGACCGTAACATAGCTCAATCTAACATGCCGCGACCACTACTGCTGGCCTCCCCAGAGCTAAGCAGAGTACACTAAAGCACAGTAGGGCGCAGAGATCCACCGCGTTGCAGTGTATGGCCATAAAGTCAAAGATTTCCAAATCATACCTGAACTAACCTAACCTAACCAATCGTAGCACATCTCAACATAAGGTGCATAGACCACTACTGCTGTCCTCCACAGAGACAAACAGTGCATACTAGAGCACACAAGGTGGCCACGGAATAGCAGTGTATAGCATAAAAGTCAAATCAATCCTATCCTTATATATACAATCTTAACATGACAAGACGTAACATGAAAAAACCTAACACATCGCGACCACTATTTCTGGCCTACCCAGGACAAAGCTGAATGTAGTAGAGCAGATTCGAGCGCATGAATCTTCCGAACTGCCGTGTATAGCACGACAGTCGAAGATAACCTGGCGGAGCTGAACCAAATCTAAGCAAACCATACGTGACATTTCTAAGCTTGACGTGCTGAGGACACTAATGTTGCCCCCTCCGCCACACCAGATGCAAGCAGGAAATGCAGGAACACAGTAGATAGCAGAAATCCGCGGCAAGCTGTGTACAGCACAGGAGCCTATACTACCCTAACACAACATCATCAAACGTAACATAACCGGACGCAGTATAGCTCAAACTAGCTTGCCGAGGCAACTATTACTGGCCTTCACAGAACCAAGCAAAGCATACCACAGAACACTAGAGCGCAGAAGTCCAACGAATAGCTGTTTATAGCAAAAAAGTGAAAGCAATCCCAACCTTATATACCCAACATTAACATAGGCAAACGAAACATAACACAACACAGCGTACCGCGGCCACTATTGCTGCCCCCCCCCCAACCGCAGCGTCGTGCAGAATATATTAGATGACGGTAGAGCGCTGAAATACCTTGAATCGCAGTGTACAGCACAAAAGTCGTAGCTACCCGAACCTAACCCAAGCTAACGTACCCCATCCAAAAAAAGTCGTAGCTACCCGAACCTAACTCAAGCTAACGTACCCCATCCAAACGTAGCCTAACTCAGCTTAACATGCCGCCGCAAAATTTCCTGGCCACCCCGGGGCCAGGCAGAATGTAGTAGTACACATTGGGGTACAGATATCCGTGGACAGCTGTGTATAGCACAAAAGGCTAAGATATCATGTCATAAACTCACCAAACGTACAATAAACAAACGTAGCCTTACACAACCTTACGCCACGACAACGATATTGCTGGCCTCCCCAGGGCCAAGCAGGTCATATTGGAGCACCGTAGAATGCAGAAATCCACCGAATAGCAGTGCATAGCGTAAAAGTCAAGGCTATCGTATCCCAGCCTAACCAAGCTTAACATACGCGTACGTTACATATCTGAACCTAACGCACCATGACCACCATTGCTGGCTTCCCAAGAGGCACGCAGAATATACTAGAGCACCGTAGAGCGCAGAAATCCACCGAATTACAGTGTAGAGCAAGAGAGGCAAAGATACACATGCCTTACATTGCCAAATCTAACCTAACCAATCGCAGCCCATCTCAACATAACGTGCCGAGACTACTATTGCTGCACATCCCAGAGCCAAGTAGAACATATTACAGCACACTAGAGCGCATAAGACAACCTAATAGCAGTCTATAGCACGAAAGTCAAGGCTACACTTACCGAAATTAGCCTTACATAAACTAACTTTTTTTTTCTTTTTCACGTGGGGGATATCTTCCAAAGATACCCGGCCCCCTTATGGAAGGGGGCGGGGTGATGTGGGATTTTTACCCACTAGAACCCCCACGATGGCCAGCCCTTCGCATTTCGGTGCGCCCTGGACTTCGCAGCGACGCGATTGCCAGGAAGCCCCCGCGACGCAAACACAGTTCCCTCCCGGCGCGACGGGTAATCGCACCCGAAACGATCATGTCCATGCGCGCGAGTCGTGGCGTATACAGGCACACAAACACACACTCCCACGCACACAACACGCATACCACCGCACCGCAACGCACGCATACCGCGCGGACGCCGCGCGACCATCACGCGACGCCGCGCGCCCAGACCACGGTCTCTCGAACTGACGGGCCCCCACACGTAAGCCCGTGGTCACCCTGGCCTAGGTTACAACGGGAGAGAGAGGCGGTCTCCACGGCCCTAGGTACATGGTCGCTTGCGAAGTAGGAGGTCTAACGCCTTAACACATCCGGCAGTGCGCGCGCCGCCCTCCGGCGCCGCGCATGCAGCCTCCGCTGCCCTACGCGCGAGGAGCACGCGCTACGCTCGCGGGCTCACTCCGCGGCCTCCTTCTGCAGCATAACCGCCTCGCAGAAGGAGGCCACCGCACGCCACGCACCCAAGCCCTCCGTCATCCG
>NW_016924555.1:12930-13533 GCF_001483705.2 Eufriesea mexicana
GTGTGCTGCGCCGTGTCCCGCCCTTCCCCGCTGTGATGATACCGCGTATCACGTTCCCGCCCGATACGACACAGGTACACCCCGAAGCACCCGTGCCCGGTTAGCACCTGTGTCAGACGGAATGTGTGCCGGCTGCCGCCGTGCCCCCATGCAACCAACACGGGGAGCACAGCCTCGAACGCCCGGTGCCGCCGGCTACTCGGCTTCCTCATCCGTGCTCGCCAGGCGGTCATGAAGGACTGTCGAACCCTTCGCCTCAACGAAACGGCCTCTTCTTCAGGAGCACCACCGCCGCCAGCGTGTAGGAGACCGTGGAGACGGACCTCCCCCACCCCTTGCATTTCGAACCTCCCCCACCCGCCAGGACCATCGCCGCCTCGTGGGATATCGTGCGGCAACCGCGCACGACCCTGATCGCCACCCTGCGAGCGACTCGCCGGAGAATCGCCAGAATGCGCGGACTGGCGGTCAGGTCGTTCGCCCAGTTTGGAGCTCCGTAAAGTGCACAGCTATTGCGTGGATTTCCGCGCAATGATATCTTCCAATATGTTGTCAATGTCTATGGGGAGGCCATGAAGTGCGGTCGCCTTATGTTAGTTAGGT
>NW_016924556.1:0-801 GCF_001483705.2 Eufriesea mexicana
TAAGAATGAATAATTCTATTGGCGTGCTGTAGCCTATGCAGTGATACTGAATGTGGTTGGAAAATACAAATTTATTGACATTTTCGACTAATATCATGGTGAGCTACTTTTCTTTCATAAATCAGGGGGATCGATACAGTTGGCGTGCTGCAGCGTCGCTGTGCTATAGAATACGGCTGGAAAATTCAATTTTATTGACATTTTCGAATAATATCGTGGTAAGCCACCTTTCTTGCATAAAGAAGAAGGAATAATTCGATTGGCGTGCTATATCCATTGCAGTGATACTGAATGCGGTTGGAAAATACAAATTTATTGACATTTTCGACTAATATCATGGTGATCTATTTTTCTTTCATAAATAAGGATGAAGGATTCAATTGGCGTGCTATAGCCGTCGCAATGCTATAGAATATGCCTGGAAAATTCAATTTTAATGACATTTTCGACTAATACCGTGGTGGGCTAACTTTCTTGCATAAATGAGGAGGAAAGGTTCTATTGGCGTGCTATTACCATTGCAACGCTATAGAATCTTCCTGGAAAAATCAATTTTATTGACATTTTCGACTGACGTCGTAGTGAGCTATCTTCCTCACATACATAAGGAGGATAGAATCTATTGGCGTGCTATGGGCATTGCACAGCTATAGAATACGGCTGGAAAGTTCAATTTTATTGACATTTACGACTAATGTCGTGGTGAGCCACCTTTCTTGCAGATATAAGAATGAATACTTCTATTGGCGTGCTGTAGCCTATGCAGTGATACTGAATGTGGTTGGAAAATACAAATTTATT
>NW_016924557.1:0-1418 GCF_001483705.2 Eufriesea mexicana
TAGCTGGCCAATAGAATCTTTTATCCCTATTTTTGCAAGAAGGTTACCACACTACGATATTAGACGAAAATGTCAATAAAATTGAATTCTCCAGTCAGATTCAACAGAATTGCAATGGCTATAGGACGCCAATGTAATATTACCTCGTTATTTATGCAAGCAAGTTAGGACACCACGATATAAGTCGAAAATGTCAATAAAATTGCATTTTCGATCCAGATTCCATAGCATTGCCATGGCTATAGCATGCCAATGGAATCCATCCTTCATATTTATGCAAGGATGTCAGCTCAACAAGATGTTAGTCGAAAATGTCAATAAAATTGTACATTCCAGCCAGAATCTATAGCATTGTAATGGCTAAAGCACGCCAATAGATTCTTACCTCATTATTTATGCAAGAAGGTTAGCTCGCCACGATATTAGAAAAAATAACAATGAAATTGAATTTTCCACACAGATTCTATAGCATTGTAGTGGTTATAGCTCGCCAATAGAATCTTTCGTCCTCATTCATACAAGAAAGTTAGCTCACCGCAATATTAATCGAAAATGTCTATAAAATTGCATTTTCGATCCAGGTTCTATATCATTACCATGGCTATTGCACGCCAATAGATTCTTACCTCATTATTTATGCAAGAAAGTTAGCTCACCACGATATTAGTCTAAAATATCAATAAAATTGAATTTTCGAGCCAGATTCTATAGCATTGCAATGGCTATAGCACGTCAATAGAATCCTTACACCTTATTTATGCAAGAAAGTAAGCTCACCACGATATCAGCCGAAAATGTCGATAATATTGAATATTCTAGTCTGATTCTGTAGCACTGCAGGGGCTATAGCACGCCAATAGAATCTTTCCTCCTTATTTATCGAAGAAAGTTAGCTCACAACGCTGTTAGCCGAAAATGTCTATAAAATTGATTTTTCCGGCCAGATTCTGTAGCACTGCAATGGCCATAGCGTGCCAACAGAATCTTACCTCCTTATTTATGCAAGGATGTCAGCTCACCACGATATTAGTCGAATATGTCAATAAAATTGAATTCTCCACCAAGATACTATAGAATAGCAATGGCTATAGCTGGCCAATAGAATCTTTTATCCCTATTTTTGCAAGAAGGTTACCACACTACGATATTAGTCGAAAGTGTCAATAAAATTGAATTTTCCAGACAGATTCTACAGAATTGCAATGGCTATTGGACGCCAATATAATCTTACCTCGTTATTTATGCAAGCAAGTTAGGACACCACGATATAAGTCGAAAATGTCAATAAAATTGCATTTTCGATCCAGATTCCATAGCATTGCCATGGCTCTTTCAAGCCAATGGAATCCTTCCTCCTTATTTATGCAAGAAAGTTAGCTCACCACATTATTACACGAAAATTTCATTAAAATTGAATA
>NW_016924558.1:0-1107 GCF_001483705.2 Eufriesea mexicana
CACGATATTAGTAAAAAATCTCGATAAAATTGAGCTTTCCTGACCGCGCCTATTGCACTGCAACGTGTATAGCACGGCAATAGGATATTTCCTCCTTATTTATTCGAGATGGCTTGCTCACCACGATATGATCCGAAAATGCCAATAAAATTAATTCTATAGCATTAGGATGGATGTAGCACGCCAATAAGATCTTTCCTCCTTATGTATGCGAGAAAGCTTTTTCACCATGACACTAGTTGAAAATGTCAATAAAATTGAGCTTTCCAGACAGATTCTACTTCACTGCAATACCTGTAGAACGCCAACAGTATCTACCCTCCTTATTTATGCAAGAAAGTTTCCTCACCGCGATATTAGCCATAATGCCAACAGAATTAAACTTTCCATTCAGATTCTTTTGCATTACACAGGCTATAGCATGCCAAAAGTATTTATCCTAATTATTTATGCGAGGACGCTCGCTCACCAATCTCGCTCACCACGATATTAGTCAAAAACGTCGATAAAATTGAACTTTCCAGACCGATCCTATGGCACAGCAATGTCTATAGCACGCCAATAGGATATTTCCTCCTTATTTATGAAAGAAAGTCTGCTCACGAAGATATAAGTCGAAATTGTCAATAAACAGGAGCTTTCAAGTCAGACTCTATAGCAACGCATTGTCTATATCACGCCAGTATAATTTAACGGCCTTACTTCTGCGAGGAAGCTTGTTCACCACGATATTATTCGGAAATGTTAATAAAATTCACCATTCCAGTCACATTCTATTGCATTACAATGGCTATAGCACGCCAAATGAATCTATCCTCCTTATTTATGCGTGGAAGCTTGTTCACCACGATATTATTCGGAAATGTTAATAAAATTCACCATTCCAGTCACATTCTATTGCATTACAATGGCTATAGCACGCCAGTAGAATTTATCCTACTTATATATGCACGGCAGCTTGTTCACCACGATATTAGTCAAAAATGTCGATAAAATTGAACTTTCTAGACCGACCCTATTGCACAGCAATGTCTATAGCACGGAAATATTATATTTCCTCCTTTTTAGGCGAGAAGGTTTGCTCACCACGATATAATCCGAAAATGT
>NW_016924559.1:0-827 GCF_001483705.2 Eufriesea mexicana
GAAAAGCCAAAGCAAACCAAACCAAACCACAACTAGCATAACCTAATCAAACGTAGCCTAACAGCACGTAACGCGCCGCGACCACTATTGCCGGCCTCCACATCGCCAAGCAGAACATATTAGAGGAGAGTAGAGGGCCGTATTGCATGGGATAGCAGTGAATGTCAGAAAAGTCTAAGATATAATGTCCTAAACCGAACAAACTTAACATAGCCAACCGCAACATAACTCTGACTAGCGTGTCGAGATCACAGTTGCTGGCACCCCCAGAGCCAAGCCGAGCATATTGGTTCTCCGTCGGCAGCAGAGATCCACCTTAGAGTAGTGTATATCACAAAGATCAAAGCCATCCAGACCAAACCAAACCTTACCTAACGTAACGAAAATTAATATAACTCAACCTGTCGTGCTGCGATCACTATTGCTGGCGACCTCAGAAGCCAGTAGGGTGTGATAGAGCACAGTAGGGCGCAGACGTGCATAGAATAGTTGTTTTGAGCACAAAAGTCAGTGCTATCCTGACCTAACCCAATCTGACCCAACCTAAATAACCGAACCTACCATATTCCAACATGACATGCCGTTGCCGCTATTGCTCGCCTCCCCATTGTCAAGCTGAACATATTAGGCCACAGTAGAGCACAAATTTCCGACGAATAGCGGTGTATATTTCAAAAGACAAGGAGCTCCTAAACTAGCTTTACATAACCTAGTCTATCCATACGTATCCGCGCACAAAATATCGTGCCGAGACCACTATTGCTGGCCTCCGCAGAGCAAAGCTGAACATGTTAGGGCCGAGTTCAATGCAGGAATCAATTTTATAG
>NW_016924560.1:0-6799 GCF_001483705.2 Eufriesea mexicana
AACGTGACCTAACCAAACGTAGTCCAACGCAACCTAACGTGCCGCGGCCACAATTTCTGGCTTACCCAGAGGAAAGGAGGGCATATTAGAGCACTGTAAAGCGGAGAAACGCGCTGAACAGAAGCGTGTAGCATAAAGGCCAAGGCCATCCTGTCCCAACCAAACCAAGCCTAACATAACCAAACGTAATCTAACTCAACCCGACGTGCCGGGAACAATGTTGCTGCCCACCCCAGAGAATATCAGAACATACAAGAGCACAGTAGATTGCACAATTCAACCGAAATGCAGCGCAGAGCATAAAAGTAAGGCCATACTCGCCAATCTTTGCCTATTCTAACATAACCTAACGTAAAATATTCCAACGTAACTTGTCTAGACCACTACTCCTGGCATTAATCCACAGAGCCAAGCAGAACATATTAGCGGTTAGTAGAGCACAGAGATCCACCGAGTAGCAATGTATAGCACAAAGGTCAAAGCCATTCAAACCAAACCTAGTCTAACCTGACCTAACGTAACGTAACCTAACCCAAACTGTCGAGCCACAACCGCCATTGCTGGGCTCCGCAAAGACGAGTAGAACATAGTAGAGCAATGTAGAGCGCAGAAGTGCACAGGGTAGCAGTGTATGCCACAAGAAGCCGAACCCATGTTTACCAAACTTATTCCAAACTAACCAAAGCGAACGGAACCTAACTAAACCAAACGTACCGCGAACATTATTACCGCCCTCCGCAGAGCTGAGGAGAGTATGTTAGAGCAACTTAGGGCGGAGAGATCCACCGAATAGCAGTGTAAAGCATAAAAGTCAAAGCGAACCTCTCCTAACCTTTCAATCGTAACGTAGTCAAACGTACCCTGTCTACACCTATCGTGCCGAGATCACTATTACTGGCATTCCCGGCGCCAAGCATGACAAACTAGAGCACAATAGAGTGTAGAAATCCACCGAAAAGTAGCGTAAACCTCGTGTGTCCAATCTATCCAAACCAAATCCAAACAGATATAACGTAACCAAACGAACACTAACACAATCTAACTGAACGAGACCACTACTGCAGGCCACCACAGAACCAAGCAGTATACACTAGAGCACTATAGAGTGCAGAAGGCCACCAAATAGCAGTGTTTAGCGAAAAAGTA
Source organism: Eufriesea mexicana (assembly GCF_001483705.2). Taxonomy (NCBI): domain Eukaryota; kingdom Metazoa; phylum Arthropoda; class Insecta; order Hymenoptera; family Apidae; genus Eufriesea; species Eufriesea mexicana. Next base: position 1,147 of record NW_016924560.1, read on the forward strand.
GAAGCCATCCTCATCGAACGTAACCTCACCTATCCTAACCAAACGTAGCATAACGCAACTTAACTCGCCGCGGCCACTAGTTCAAGCATTCCCAGATCAAAGCAGGGAATATTAGATCAGAGTATAGCGCAGAAATCCACCGTATAGCAGTGTACAGTACAAAAATCTAAGCTACCCTATCATGACCTAACCAAACGTAGCCTAAGCGAACGCGCCATAACGAAACCTAACATGCCGAGACCAATGTTGCTGGCCTCCACGTCGCAAAGCAGAGCATATTAGAGCACAGTAGGGAGCAGAAATCCACCGCATAGCAGTGTATGGCACAGAAGTCAAAGCTATCCAATCCTAACCTAACAAGACGTGACTCACCGAGCATAAGCAAACACATCCAAACGTGCCGAGACGACTACTGAGCCATCCTCAGAGCCAAGCAGTACATATTGGAGGAGAGTAGAGCGCAGTAGTCCATAGAATCGCAATGAATAGCGCAAAAGTCGAAGCTAACCAATCCTGACATAGCCAAGCGTAACATGACTGACGTAACGTAGCTCAACTAAATCTAACGCTCCGAGTCTACAATTGCTTGCCTCCCCGGAGGTGAGCAGAGTATGCTAGAGCACGGTAGAGCGCAGTAATCCACCGCACTGCGGGGCGAAGCACAAAAGTCAAAGATATCCTAACATAACTTATCCTTGCCTAACCAAAAGACGCAACACGACTCAGACAAGCGTACTGCTAGCCTCCCGCATAGCCAAGCAGAATATGCTAGACGTCAATAGAGCGCAGTAATCCACCACATTGCAGAGTACAGCACAAGGGTGGAAGATAACCGAGACCAACCTTTCCTAAGCAAACCCAAACGAAGGTAGCATAACACATCATAAGGGGACGAGACCAGCATTTCTGTCCTCCGCAGAACAAAGAAGAGCATATTAGAGCAACGAAGAGCGCAGAAATCCATCGATGGTCTTTCCATAGCACAGAAGTCAAAACTTCCCTTTCTTAATCTAGCCAAACGAAACATAACCGTACGCATCCACCCTCAACCTAACGAGCCGAGACCACTATTGCTGGCGTTCCCAGAACCGAGCAGGGGATACTAGAACACGGTAGAGCGTAGAAATCCACCGAGAAAAGGCGTACACCACATAAGTCAAAATTATGCTGACCAAACCTATACTAACCTAGCCAATGCTGGCGTAACCAAGCTCAGTTAAGCGTGCCGAGGCCTCTATTGCTGGCCGCCCCAGTGCCAATCAGAGCACATCAGAGCAATTTAGAGCTATCCTGTGCTATCACAGCCAGTCCAAACATATGTAAACGTTACTTAGCTATACCTGACGTGCCGAGACCACCATGGCTGCCCTCGTCGGAGACGAACAGAACATACATGAGCACAGTAGGTCGCAGAAATCTACCGAATTGCGGTGCAGAGCACAAAAGTAAAAGCTATCCTAAACAAGATTAGCCTAACTTAATTTAAACGAACTTAACCTAACACAACGTAAACTGCAGATACAGCCATTGATGGCTTTACCTGTGCCAAGCTGATCACACTAGAGCACTGCAGAGCGCCGTAATCTACCGAATAGCAGTGTATAGCACAGAAGTCAAAGCAATCTCCTAACATAGCCAACCGTAATATAACCAAACGTAACCTAACGCAACCTAGAGTGCCGCAGCTATGATTGCTGGCATTCACAGAGCCCAGCAGAAAATACTAGTGGACAGTAGGACGCAGAAATACATAGAACCGCGGTTTGTATCAGAAAAGTCAAAGCTACCCACGCGTAACCAAACCCAACAGGAACTAGCCAAACGCAGCATAACTCAATATTACGTTCCGCCACCACTATTGCTGGACACCCCACGGCGAAGCAGAATGAAGTCGGGACAGTAGAGCGTAGAAATCCACCGAATAGCAGTGCATAACACAAACATCGGAGCCATTCTTACCAAATATGGCCTACCCTAACCAAACCAAGCGTATAGTAACTCAACCGAACGTGCAACCACCTCTATTGCTGGCCTCCCAGAGCGAAGCAGAACACAGTAGAGCACAGTAGGGAGCAGAACCCTACCATGACGTAGTGTATAGCGCAAAAGTCAGAGCTATACTGTACTATCCTGAGCAGAGGTTGCATAGCTAAGCTTAACATAACACATCCTGACGTGCCGAGACCGCAATTGCTGCCATCCCCATAGCTAAGTAGAAAATTTAAGAGGAGGGTAGAGCGCAGAAATCCATATAATCGTAGTGCATAGCGCAATAGTCGAAGTTACCCTTTCCCAACGTAACCACACATAAAACAACCGAACGTAACTTAACTCTACCTAACATGCCGTGAACACTATTGCTACCCTCCCCAGAGCCAAGCAGAATATACTAGGCCACAGTAGAGCGCAGTTATCCACAGGATATCTTTGTATAGCACAGGAGTGGAAGTTATCCTGACATAACATATCCTAACATACCACAACTGAACGTAGCCTAACTCAACATAAGATGCCGAGACTGGTATTGCTGTCCTCCCCAGAGCCAAGCAGAGCATACTAGAACACAGTAGAGCGCAGAAATACACAGAACGACAGTGTACGCCGGGAAAGGCAGAGCTATCCATACCTAACCCAGATTAACGTAGCCTAACCAAACGTAGCATAACTCATACTGTCGTGCCCAGATCACTATCACCGGCCTCCCAATACGCGAGCAGGCTATAGTAGAGCAATGAAGACTGCCGAAATCCACCGTATAATACTGTATAGCATAAAAGTCATTGCTATTCTATCCTAGCCTATCCAAACGCATCGTAATCAAATGTTACTTAACTAAACACATCGCGCCACGATCAATAGTGCTATCCACCCCAGCAGCAGTGTGTGCAATAAAAGACGAACCTATCCTCTCCTAACCTGGCCACTCCTCACATACCCAAACGTAACGTAACGCAACCTGCGGTGCCGCGACCGCTACTGCTGGACTTACGAGTGCCAAGCAGAGTATAGGAGAGCAATGCAGTACGCTGATATCGTCCGACAGGCAGTGTATAGCACAAGAGTCAAAGGTACCCTATCCTAACATAACAAAGCGATACGTAACCAGATGCAACCTACCTTAACCTAACGTGTCGAGACCAACACTGCAGGTCTCCTCATAGCCAAGCAGAATATACTAGAGCACTGTAGAGCGCAGAATCCCTCCGAATAGCGGCGTACAGCATAAAAGTCAAAGGGATCCTGTCCAAAATTGACATAACCTTACCTATGCAACGTTACCTAACACAACCGAAAGGGCCACGACCACTACTGATGGCCTCCCCAGAGACAAGCAGGTTCTAGTTGCGCAGGGCACCGCGCAGATATCAACCGAAAGGAAGTGTAAAGCACAAAGGTTAAAGATTCCCTGGCCAAACCTAACCAAACCTAGAAAATCAAACCGTACCGTAGCTCGAACAATCGCGTCGAGACCACTATTGCTGGGCTCACGAGAGTCAAGCAGGGTACAGGAGAGCAATGTAGAACGCCGAAATCCACCGATGAGCAGTGCATAGCACAAAAGTCAATGCTACCCTATCCTAACCTTACCAAACGTAACATAACCGAACGAAGCATGACTCAGACTAACGTGCCGAGACCAATACCTCTGGCCTCTCCATAGCCAAGCTGAATATACTAGAGGTAGAGCGTGGAAAGCCACTGAATAACAGTGTATAGCACAAAAGTCAAAACCAGCACAAACAAACTTAACCTAAACAAACGCTACTTAACACAGCGGAACATGCAACGACCACAATAGCTGGCCTCCCAGATTCTAGCAGAGTATAGTAGAGTACAGTATAGCGCAGTGTTCCACCGAAAAACAGTTTATGACAAGAAAATCGAAGCCACCCAGACCTAACCCAGACAAACGTAACGTAACCAAACGTAGCCTAACTCATACTGACATGCCGAGACAACTACTGCTGGCCTCTACATAGACGAGCAGAGTATAGTAGAGCAACGTGGAGTGCACGAACCCATCGGACAGCAGTGCGTAGCAAAAAAGCCGAAGCTATTCTATCCCAACCTAACAAAACGTAACATAACCGAAAGTAACCTAACTCAACATAACGTGTTGAGACCACTATGGCAGGCCTCTACAGAGCCAAGTAGAGCATATAATAGCTATGCAGTGCACTGAAATCCAGCAAAAAGCAGCGTACAACATAGAAGTGCAAGCTATCCTATCCTAACATATACAAACGTAATATAACCAAACGCAGCATAGCCTAACATAAGGTGCCGCGACCACTATCGCTGGCATCCCCAGAACAAAGCAGTACATATTAGAGCACTGTAGGTCGCAGAAATCTACCGAAAAGCTGTGTATACAGCAAAAGTTTTTATCCATCATTTCCTAACCTAACAAACCGCAACATAGGCGAATGAAACGCAACTCAAAATAATGTGCCGCGGCCAATACTGCTGGTCTCCGCAGATTCGCGCAGAGAACGGTAGTGCACTGTAGAGAGCAGAAGTCCACCGTATAGCAATTTATAACGCGAAAGTCAAAGCTACTCATGCCTAACCCGCACGAATATAACCTAACCAAATGTAGTCTAACTCAACCTAACGTGCTGAGGACAGTATTGCTGGAAGCCCAGAGCCAAGCAGAGCATATTAGGGTACACTAGAGCACAGAAACGCACCGAATGTCAGTGTATAGCTCAAAAGTCGAAGCTATAATCCCCTATCCTGACCATACGTGACATGACTGGACGTAACGTAGCCGACCTGTGAAGCCACGACCACTATTGCTGGGCTCACGAGAGTCAAGCAGGGTACAGGAGAGCATTGTAGAACGCCGAAATCCACCGAAGAGCAGTGCATAGCACAAAAGACAATGCTACCCTATTCTAACCTATCCAAGGGTAACATAACCAAACGCAAAATATATCTACATTTATCACCACGACCACTACAGCTGGCTTACCCGGTGTCAAGCTGATTATAGCAGGGCGCAGTAGGGCGCTGAAATCTTACAAAAAGCCGTATATAGAACAAAAGTTAGAACTACCCTATCCTAATGTAACAAAACGTAACCTAACCAAACTCAGCCTAATCACATCTGACGTGCGAAGACAACAAATGCTGGCATCCCCAGACCCAAGTAGAGCATATTAGTGCACAGTAGAGATTGATTGGCAGTGTGCAGCCCAACAGTCAAAGAATCCATACCCTATCATGTCCAAACGTTACATAAGCTGACGTAACGTATACACAACCTGACGTGCCGCGACCGCTATTGCTGGCCTCATGAGGGCTAAGCAGAGTATAGCAGAGCCCAGTAGAGCGCAGAAATCGGCCGAATGTATGGCACAAGAGTTAAAGCTATCTCAACCAAACCTAACCAAACCTAGCATAACCAAGCCGAACATAGCTCTACGCAAATTGCAGTGGTACCACTTTTCCTGGGGTCCACAGGAACAAGCAGAATTTGATAGCGCACAGTAGAGCGCAGAGTTCCATAAAATACAAGTGTGATGCGCAACAGTCAAAGCTATCCTAACCTAGCGCAACGTGACCGAAACTAACCAATCGCGCTCTATCTGAGCGTAACGTACCTCGACCACTATTGCTGGCATCCCGAGAGTCGTGCAGAGACAAGTAG
>NW_016924561.1:0-11726 GCF_001483705.2 Eufriesea mexicana
TCTCTTTTCATCCGAGCCCCTTTCCATCAGCATCGTCTTCTAGCCTCCACTTTCCTCGTTCCACTCCCTAAAACCGCTCGCCGTTCCGTTATGCGTTCTTCCTAGAAACTTGATTATATCTCCTTCGACATCACAATATCCCCGACAAATCAGTTCAGTCAATTAATTAGTACTTGACGGACACGTTCTGAACTGCATCCTTCATCGCTATCGTGTCGCGGGCGCCGAGAAATTAAGGCGGACATCCACGTTCCATCCATTCCAAGAACCTTTCCGAGCCGGTACGTCATCTGTCGGTGAACACCAGAGACGTTAGTGTCGAAATATCGATAGATTTGGTACGGCGGAAGCCATCACAGTCATAAATACAGCAGTGAGGTTGTGGAGAGGGAGGAAATGTGAAATTTTCGAAGAAAAGGTGGAAGATGGAGCGGACATCCCTTTGGTCTCTGAGGAATTTAGAGAGAGCTGTGATATCGCGGCACTGTGGAAGTTGAGAATTGTATCAAGCTTGATAATGCATATGGAGTGGTTAGGAATACATCTGGGAGGTAATCCTCAGGTGCCATAGCAAGCAAACTATGTACGTACTTCAGTCATACTATTTTAGAGTCCATGTTTGCTGAAGGTGAAGAGTATTCGTTTTGTAATCAAGGTTTATGGTCACCACTTGCTTACAAAACATATTTTCTCCTTTAATCCACATACGTGGTAGGGTGTATCTTCGCAACCCCTCTGCTTTCCCACACACCTGCTGCTGTTTTCCAAGTTTAACTTTCTAGTTCCGTCTATCTTCGAAACTCCAACAAAGATTGCTGCAAGTTTTCCAACAGTTTTTCTGGAAACTGGTGAAAATTAGAAAGCAGGTTACGTTTCACAAAATATCTGAGGTATGACTTACCTGAAAATACGAGAAGGGTATCGCTGAGAGTTTTAGGTAGGTTGAAGGATGACAAGGATATAGAAATTATGTGTTCGCTCAAGAACTTGGAATTGTTGACTGACTAAAATTCATTGTTAATATTAGAACCATCAACCTGTAGCGGGTGCCTAAACATCATACACACTATTAATAACAATTAAGCATTTACACTGTACGACTTTTTGGCCAATGACGGATAGGATTTCAAAGACTTTCCGTTACCACGCAAATGATAACTTACGCAGCAGGTATAAGAAATCGTATGGTAATTAGCACGTAGAGTTATTCGACTTCAATACCTCGCACACCGTTACAATATTTGGATTTTGACATGTTTATGAATATCGAGCTTCGAAGTGTCATCAAATGGCGACTGAAGTGCGCCCCTCGATCGCAAAGGTTTAAATCGGTATAATGAAATTATAGGAGCATACACAACTGAGATCGCGATCGAATAAAGATCTATATTAATACAGATGTTGAACAGTGGTAATATTTATTGGCAACAACAACATAAATATTTGAGAATGGCAGTAATGTTACGAATTATTACTCGTTTTACTGCAACGCTGAACACAGTATTGCAGTATTACGAACCTGTTGGAGTTCGACACTTAACTCTACATCTCTATCAAACGGCAATTTCCTTCGATCCCAACTAAAGGTTAGCATGACCATATATGCTCATGCTAATGGTCCAACGCGTTACCCATGGATTCCCCACAGACCTGGGCCTTCAATATTCGACCCTCGTTCTCCCGCTAACCTTCGAAAGGCTACGTCTGCAGGATGGAATGTGTGCGTTACTGCGTTTATTCTGCAATAAGCAACTGCATACCATCGGCAATTGCTAAGACAGTGTATCTATACCAATTCACCTTGTCCCCATTGATATCTGTACTGTTTATATGTGTTTTATTGTTCTTGTCATTGCTGAACTATCTATGGAGTCTGTAGTGTGTGCGAGTGAGTGCATTTGACGAAGTATATCAGGTAATGAATTTATAAATGTAAATTCTTAGAAATGATTTATCTTGTCAGATTCAGCGAAGAAGGAAGTAAAGTTCCAGGAGTTATAATGGGAAATTGGTTTTGAACATGAAATGAAAGCAGAAATACCTTTGCCTGGGAATACAGCGTTCGGCAAGTATTGAGAATTATGTTAAACATGGTGTTCGCTGATTAATTCGAAAACATGCATCGAAATTGTTAAATGGATTGTCAAATCCGTTTAACACGTTCACAGTACAAGTTTCAAATTCGGACAGCCATACGAAGCGCGTAGTTTTGCCACACGAGTGTGGCAGAGGCTATGATGTATAATGCAGGTTCGCGTAAAGGTATGATGATTACTTGTGCCATTGAAAATCTACGTTAATTGAGCTTCATAGATTAGAAGGTGGAGGTGTGTGACGATTTTATAGATAACAAATTTTAAAATCTACACAGGATTATTAACAGAGGAATTCCGTGATTAAATTCGATAACAGTTAAAACCGACTACAAAGGTCTAAATCTAGGGACCAGAAATGGAATTGAAATTCGTTGGTCGTGGTTCACAATTTTAATAAAGTTTTTGGTACGCTAATACCAACCTTTACAAGAATCGGATTTTCGCGTGATTTTTGTGTTATCCGGCCTAACGCAATGGGTCTAAACTTAGTGAAAGTGTCTCAGAAAGCGCTCTCGGCTATTGGAACAAAGCAGAGGTATACTGACATTAATTTCTGTCTGACTCGTCCCTCTGAGGTGATCGAAACTACAACATTCCCGTGAAGCGTCGAGGATTGCATTACTCACAGCCCACGAAGATTAAATATTATATAATTGTGCTTAATGTAACATATTTTGCCAGGCGTCGCGGAAATGCGGTTTTTATCTCGTCCCTGCCAACACTTTCATTGCCGCTAGTACGGTATAGCGTACGATAAAATCTCTAATGGTATGGTTAATACTAGGTTTGTAATTAATTTGTGTTGCTGAAAATTCAATACTGTGCATAATTAGTCGAGGGCCTAGTTCCAATTATGTAAGTAATAATATTAAATTAATAATACCGATATTAATTTGAGACCTTGGTACCATGTCGCACAGTAGGTTAAACAAGAACATAAGATCATAAATTTTCAACTCATAAGCTGTAAGATCCATTTAAAATTCAATTTGATAAGTATCTTCGTAGTTTACAGGTAATATAAGATGAAATGCATATTATGACAGTCTCCGAAACCTAGTTAGAGTCATGTCTGTCATTGTTGACTTGCTGTTGATAAAAGAATTGCTGTGGAACATATGCCAAATTTAATCTCATAGCTTACATTCCATTAGAATAATTGCTGTTCGCTATATATTTTCGAAGCTCAAGAGGAGCATATAAAATTTCCGATAGATAGCAAATATCGTAGATTTTGTTCGTAGCTGTAAGCTTGGCATTGTTTTCTAAAATTGCTCTTTGGAAGACGATACCAATTACCAGTACTCACATCATGCAGGTGACTACGCATCGAGACCCAACGTGCGCACTGTCGGAGCAGCCTGCTGGCGATATATGTTTCAAGAAATCTAACCTAACTTGGAGCGAAAGAAGTTAAAATGAAGCTAATGACACTACATTACATTTCGTGTCTTGCAAATAGCGCTTCGGATGTGAATATTAAAATTTATGCTCTACTGATGCAACAATAGTATACTACATTTCAGCAGAATTTAATATTTCCATATTCCCAAAAATTTTGGGAAGCAGATATGAAATGCTCCAGCAAAGGAAGGCTAAATTGTAATCGCCTGAACGAGTTGGAGAATATTCATGAGACCTGCTAGCATACGAAACGCATCCCTGCGTACATGAAAACTTCATGTTCAGAATCACGATCAGGCCTAGCCGACCTCAACCGTTGCCGACTTGCCATGACTTTGACGCGAAAAAGTATAGTCCACGTACAAATGAAGCTCCCAGAGCAGCAACGAGTGTCCAGCAAGGCCTTGCAGACGGACAGATTTTACGTGCCCCTACCGCAAGGCGTACAAATTAATCATCCCAATTGTTATAACCGTAAACACATGCCGGGCCAACTACAATCCTATACCCTAGCAGCGTATGACTAGGGCTGCTGGAACATCCCATTCACTCCAGAAGGAACAGTGACACGATGGCCATCCTGGAACCCGATGCATGATGAGATTGACGGTGGCTTGAATGAGTGTCCGGGACGAGTCGTGACGATGTCTTACCATTCATGGAATTATCGAGTTGCGAGAGTATGTAGCGTAGGCTTGTCGGCACTTACGGTCGGTCGCGATTATCGGGAGAACAATTATGATGCATCTGGTAAACGAGAGGGATAACAGAAAAAAATATGGAATAGACGTATTCGTTCCGAGTTATGTAGCTAACTTTTCTACAAATAACGCGCACGTGAGTCTTGGCCTAGTAGTCTACGTTAAAGCTGCCTATGACGACTTAAATATAAACGCAAGCGTCGCTCTCCGTCCAACAATGTCTTCTATCTTCCAACTGGTCGTGTCTTAACGCACGCATCCCTCGTCGTCCAAAGATGCCTTCCAGAATAAATCTTGGGAAAGCTGAAAGCTGAAAGGGGAATATATTAGTTTAAATATAAACCCAAGGGAAGACGTATTAGTTACGCGAAAGGAAATAGAGGCGGGACGAATAGAAACCACCAACGTTAAGGAAATGGGTGGATTAATCCATCAATTCGACAGAAACAGCTCGTCGATGAAATAAATCCGAATTCATGATAACAAACCGACGATGAAGTAACTCGGAAAGAGGAATAGGTAGATTCTGAAATAAAACAAGTTAGGGTGTGCTGTACATGTTGAGAGGACAAAGGCTATCGACTATCCAGAATATGTAGGCAATGACCGCCATTCATCTCCCCCTTGACACCAATTCGACCCAATGCCACGACCAACCACTCCGCCGAAGAAATCCTCGAAATCTTAGAAGTTACTATACGGAGGTAAGGACGACAAGAGAAATCGTGTTCAAACCTGCGAATTCAGTAAATAAACATCTAAAGTAAGTATGTAGATTAGTCTTGGGAAAGTGCAGACTAGAAAGTGGTACGATGAGACGTATTGAAGGCAACAACGATATTTCTATTTGGAAACCAGAATATATAGCCGAAAGAAGACTGTATAAAGATTTAATTACCGAAGCATACTTGCCCAAATCTGACACTAGGGAAGGTCGCCTAGGTCCCACTGATGAAGTCGCGGAAGTGCCTGGTCCGGACCCCGAGGTACATTGACCGAGAACCACTCGGCAAGAACATGAGGTGTCGCGCGGTGCCCCTTTTATATGAGCCTCAATTGGTTTCCGAAATCGGCCGATGATTTCCGAATTTTGCCGATTTGGTCAATAATTACTTTTTCTCCAAAGTAGTCGATATTTTCTTACCTTTTTCCATTTATACTGTAAATTTAAGATTCGGGTTATTTGCTATTAGCAATGCAGATTGAGTGTTAACAATAAATACAATGATTTATACATAACTAGTAATACCATTTACGGGTTTTCTAAATTAAGGTGTTCTCTCGCACACACCGTTGCGTCAAGTTAGTCGTACTACTTTTTATATGCATGCTTTTCAGCTTGAGCATGTATACTTTACCGTTATATCAATACTGACCTTCATTCTAATATTGTTTCTTGATGGTTTCTTCTTCAGAGAAAAGTAAAGAATTCTCCATTGTGAAGCAAATGCGTATCATATATTAAACGTTTCATAAAAATCTAAGAATATTCGTATGAATAATGCTCGGAGAGTTATTTCTAATATCTGATATATATTTATAATTATTTAGATGCAATAATAATTTTAATTACAGGCATTGATTTACTTGAGATACTCTAATTTGACCTCTAAGACAGGAATGAAAATCCTATTGTTCCTACTGCTTATTCTTGTATATATACATTCCTCTTAAATCTGACGATGCTAGAGCAACTTAGATTACGCATTCATCCATGATAATGTAAACTCTAAAAGAATTACCAAATGGATATCACAGACTTGAGAAGTTAAAATTTATTGGACAGCGTTACCTGGAGATTCCCTTATCAAATTCACTTACCCAGTGATATGAGAAATTTATAACTAAATGTTGTAAGTTACTTTCGTTCTATTCATGTTTATCAACAATTCATTCTCTGGGTAATTTGCTATTAACAGTGTACTAAATAATTCATATATTCTTTGACCGCAAATCTAATTTGCTGTTTAATGATTAAATAGCAAATGCTATTTTCCAATAGTTAGTTCATAGTAGTTGCAGCTCGGTACCACCATTATCATTTTTATATTTTCGTAGTTAGTCATATTTGGAAGTAATAAAGTATTCAAGTGCAAGGGCATACGGTACTGGTACCACGTATAACATTTATACATTTAAAATGTGTATACAACTTTAAAATGTATATCAAGGTTTCGAAATAGTTATTTTTTCTGTTCATAGTCCGCACCCTATCACATTCGATTAATATTATTCATCTAATTTGCACAGTCAATATATAATACTTATAATATACGTTTCACATATACTTAAATGCGGACAGAGAACCAACTATCACCTTCCTGTTTTGCTTCAATCTTACACCGCGAGGATTTCCAATTTAACAAAGCCTCTCATCGTAGGCACCACCCAAACTACACAATACTACTCTCTCGGTGTTCTCCTCTATAGAAGATTGTCTCCCCTCATTTCCCCAAAAATTTTTTTGAGAAATATCTCATCTATTCGCCTCAGAGGTGCTCTTCCAATATACATTGTCATATACATACTCAGAGGAGGCTCCATCGTTTATCCAGTTCTTACTTCGTAATTTATCCTCGTAATTTAAGCCGTCTGCCATCCAATTGGCCAATGACGTCGCAGTAATTCATGAGAAAGGGGATCCTTTCTTCTTGCACATGCATAGCCGGGGCAGTTTATCGGAAAGCCCTAGCTGCAACGAGGCCATGGAACGCTAAGGAGATACTTACCGTTGGGGGTCAAACGTGCGAGTCTGATAAGCCTTATCTTATCTCAGTTGGAACAGAACACATTCGGACGAAGTTGTTCGTACGCTTTGACGTGCTTTTCAGCAACGCGCGCGCTGGAGCCCTAGCCTTTAGTCTGGATTCGAACTTGTACGTCGAGCCTCGTACGCAAAACATGTTTCCGACTCTGTTATATCCAATACGAGTTAAGTGGGACTCGACATCTCAGCACTCTACTGGCGTCGCTATAAAGGGACAAATAATCTGCATTTCATTACGTAGTTTCCTTCCTTCAGAAGCTGAAGACGAGAGAGCGTCAATCTATAATTTCCTTTCCTTCCTGAAACATAATTGTCTGCCTCGAATAGCGTTTCACTATGACATCTGCACAATATGGTGAATAATAAGGCAATCTTCATGGCTCAAAGCATTCATAATATTGGATTTGACTATGGTATTTGTGAAGCAGTTAGCACACTTTTGGAAAATAGGTGAAAATGGAGACGTAAATTCTACGAAACACAAACTATTGTAAAAATTTACGTGATACTAGGATATGCGTGTACTATGGGATGAAGAGTCATGCGAAGGGAAGTGAAGTGATTTCGACAATTAAAAAGCATATATATACGGTAGAATCTAATAGGACGAATCTTAGAATTCGTTAAAGCCTAATTTGAAAAATGCATGTATAGTCAGTGTAAGTATGCACGATAATATTAATGTTGGTTACAGAAGGGGATTGTCAACGTAAAAATTCTTAAGCCGGAAATATGTCGTTTCGAGAATATAAGTGAATATGTGGTACAATTAACCTGTATACATTACAATTGTTTAAATAGATACTATTAGATCCATCATAAATTCTTCACTCATACATATATTACCCAAACTTTGAAATGAGATATTTACTCACTTTCTACAATTTTTCTATTATATTCCCTTCCTTATATAATAATTACATAATAATATAAGAATTTTTAATGCCACAGTATTACTTGAAATTGTTCATTACATGTTACTCTCACGAAAAGTTTCTCAAACCTTTGCACATCGATTGTACCACGGTATCAATTTCGCTGATCTGCAATTTGTCATTTGTCTTTATCTTCAGTAACCAGTTAAATGAAAACACTGAATAAGAAAGCACTTTAGGGAAACTCGCAGATGCCTTTAGTTTTTCTCTTCAAAACAAAATTTTTGATTCCAATGTGTCCTCCAATGCAGGACTGGATCTGACTGGATTCACTTTAGATGAAAGAACCAAAAACGTTTTTAAAATGCAGAGGATTAACTGTTGTTGCTATTACCGTAACTGACGAGATTCGGATACGTCTTGTTAAAGGCACTACACGAAATTATTTCGCTTTAACTTTCTGAGCCTAATTCTGCACTCGCCATGTATCTGTCCAAGTATCGTCACAAAGTGAATTGGATTTAGCTGATTGGACGGCAGAATCCTCTACGGAGATATATGTTTCCGTTACAGTAAATGTAACAGTAAATGAGAGGCATTAAGGCATACAGAGATTCCGATCTTCTAGCGACACACTGTACCGAGGACGCGGTACAACACTAACTTATTCACAGTTGAGCGAAGGATGGTAAGCGAATATGCATCGAGGGGTGTCATCGTTTCGATAGCTAATCGCAGGTGATGATGCTTCTTGGACTGGTAAAACGGGAATGAGGGGCAGGATGTATAATAAAATGTGCTCTCTATCACTTTCTCTCGTTATCCAATGCCGGACGTTTAAAATGTCGTGGATTCGAAGACCAGTACCTATACGCGCCGTGAAATCTCGATTGCGTCTCGGTTTTCAGTTATTTGGCATTTAACCATTGAGTATTAGTGTTTCGTAATCAGAAATTGTTTGTGTTACAAACAACTTGATGGAAATGTTTGGGAACTTTATATAGGTGTATCTGTGCCACGCGTTTTTTCATTATTGTTAGGCACTCTCGGTTCAGTGTCCGTCAGCAGTGGATTCAAGACGTGAAATTGATATGCAGATATTTGTGCGGGTGTCTCTTGATTAATATTGGTGCTTCCGGGATGCAGCTTATATCTGAATATAGTATACATATTATAGGAAGCAATTGAATAAAGATAAGATAGTGTATATGATCATTCCTTTACCTTAATGATAAACATCAAGGATAATTTTATTGTAGAAAGGGTATTCTTTGAATACATATGGAAACAGGAAGTCAGGATTTCATTACATCGTCGGGTTCGGTAGTACTGACCTTAAGATTTATTTTAGAGAATACGAATTTAGTATATAAAATTGATATAAGGAAACTGTATAAATGTATGGTAAGCTTTGTATTGAGGTATTGATGATTTCGTGTTTCGACTATTTTTTATTCTGGCATTATTTGGTAATGTGATTTATTCTTACTGATCCATTAGGTTCAAAAGTATCAGGATTCTAAGAAAACCTAGCATATCCGTTATGTTTTTATAGAAAACATTGATGCTAGAATTTCAATGCAAGTATCCATTATGTGACACCTCTGTTCCGTATTTTTAATTCTTTCTGTCAGGAACATCCTGTTAGGCTAATCGCTTTTTGTGGTTCAGTAGATAAGGAGGTATAACGACAAGGGAACTGTCCAGAAATATCCATTCCCCTTTAATTCCTGAATTTGATAAATCTTAATGGTTAAACCAGTATATTCATATATCTTAGCGTAACATAATTTGTATTCTAATACTCTGATGCTTCATTATGGTCTTATGCTGTTAGAGGTAATAATAAAAGTAAATTAGGCTAGAGTTGCCTTATTAGGTTCAAATATATAAGTTTGTAAGTAACAGAATTGTAAACCCTTTATATTGAATGAAACTCCTTTTAATCAATAATTCCCTACGAATTTAATAAGGCAAAAACGCATACTGGATTTCTAAATTATATCTAAAGGCGTAAAACTGATAAGCAATATATTAGATTATAAATCTCCCTTTCTGTGAAAAATGGCTCACAATATTCTCCTCCTCCCTTTATTTATAATGAAAATAAGACTTCTTATCGTGAACAGTATACAATGAGAAATACTTAGATCAGAATTGGTTTCTAACTTTTTCACAACCCGTGATATTTGATGGAAATGGGGCAGAGGTATAACAACAAGCTTATCTGCAATAAGTTGATTCCCTAATTATTGTAGTTCATTATGGTCAATTTTCATCCTTGAGCCCTTAATATATAAATAAGTACATTGGTACATTATTGGCAGTCGATTAAATGTAATTCTTGTAGATACTGGTAAATATCAGTGAAGACGTGAAGCAGAGACTGCAGTTATAGTAGTGGCATAAACAACCTACGCAGATGGTAATAAAAATTATGAATAAAATAAGTATCTGGATGTATGTTCCTCTCGTATTGATAGTAAGCGACGGGATCCTACAAATGGAATGCTTTTTCATTGAATTAATTAATAGTACATTTAATAATAACAGACGGCAGTAATAAAATTTCTCATGGAGGTGTGTGAATTATTTAATTTTAATTAGCAAACAATTTCGTTAAAAATTACTTATTAGTTAAGAATGTGGAGAAATACGAAAAATAAAGAACTGAATAAAATATTAATATTCAAATTGAGATTCTGATATATTTTCTGCAGTGCCAAATGTACTTGACGTAATATTAGTTGATATAAAAATTTGAGATTCTGTTGAAGGTATTCTGAAGACAGTGAAAAATGAAACAGGCTACAGAATGAACACATCAAGCTATATTTCTCAACCAAGCGGTTAATAACGTTTTGTTTCAAAACTTTTGTCCGATTAATACCCAATTGAGTACTCCAGCAACTAATCTTGGCACCGGAACTTACTTGCGTGGTTAATTAAATGCCTTTAGGTTAAATACATATATTCACTGGAAAAATTGACCCACTATTAAATTTCAAATACAAACTTCAAGCCGGAGATCTATACCATATGATATTAAATATACTTCTCCCAAACTTTTTATTAGTTGTATGCATGGCGTGTCAGAATTGTAGTTATCAGAAGAATAAGTAATTAAATTTTCGATGGTGTAATTATATCGGAGGACACGCATACATCATTTCTTAAAGTGATTCAGCTTTTCCTTCAACCATCCTTTCAAATTTCATCCTTACATATATAAAATTGAAATAAGAAATAAAAGAGGTTATGACCTAAAAATAACATGCGTACTAATATTACTGGCAATATAAGCAGTGATTTAAGAAGATTCGTTAATAATCATTTATTCTAATTATACATCCTTTTCCTTCTTCCATTTCTTAGGTACTAATCGTTATCTCTTATTACAAGATCCCCGATGACCAGACTTCAAATTTAATTTCCCAAGTAACTTTCTCTATAACGTATTTGCCAAAGACTATTCAGCCCCTATAAATTCAACTTAAAATGATCAAGGAAGAGGACCTCCATAGTGATCACAATGTTTCCAGAGTTTCGCACTGCGTGGCAGAAAAGGGATGTAGAACTTTCAGCGAGAGTATAATATAACTTGCTACTCTTCATCTCCTTCATTAAAAAAATTACGAACTACGTACCTTTAATGTACACTATTATTCAACGTTATTTCGTTTCCCTTGGTTAATGCTTCACACGTTGCACGGATGCACTAATCTCTCGCTTCCCGCGCAACTCTTGATATCTCGAATATTCTAGCTCGCTTTACAACAGACGTTAGTGATAGCTTAAGAAATACCTGTAATTCGTGCTCCGGTAAAAGACGTTGTTAAAAGTCAGAGTTCAAATTTTTCTTTAATCCTCACGCTTTTGTTTC
>NW_016924561.1:13457-15670 GCF_001483705.2 Eufriesea mexicana
TTCCTTCATTAAAATAGTTTCATAGATTTTGGGATGGTGTCATTCCGTTATTGTTGTTTTGTCAAATTCTGGTGGCGCAACGCTAGCTCTCGCCATCCTACAATTTAGTAATTTAGTAACTTAGTAATTTAGAAATTTCGTAATTTCAACATTAAGAATACTAATACCGAATGTTGGAAAAATGTACTGAATGAAAATTCTGGAAGATTGATCATATTACTGCATTGGAAAAGAAATCTGGTTATTAAGAGATACGAAATATTTAATTAAAGGTTTGTGAATAGACGCTTACTCCACAGCACGTTTAGCATTAAATGGAAATATATTTCATTCCTGTAGATACAAGGAGTGGGAGGAAATAGGTTTTTCTTTTAATTATTACTAGGTAGAAGTATATGGAAAGTAAAATATCGTGGGAGATAAAAAGGGAAATGGCAATGTTACATTTGACATGGTAGAAACTCTGAATTTTAATTCTTATAGGTATCGAAAATATCTGGAATATGTATGGTAGGTTATAAATAGTTGATTCTTTGACTTTATCTTCCCACTTTTTGTTATAACGTCTCTTGTCATAGAGGTTTAATTAGAGTACCATTAATTAGGACATTGCTTCCTTTCGATATTCGTTACGTAATTATTACAGTATTGTTACGAAAATTTCGTATCCTCCAATCATTCATTCCAATTTTCATATAAGACAGCGTAATTTTTCACGCTTTGGAGCAAGCATGACATTTAGAAACGAGTAAAGATAATTTAGAGGCTAGAGAAGCTTGTTTACAATATTTTATTGTAATTGAACGAAATGCTGTACCCAAACACGGTATCTATGAACAATATTCATACATAATACTGTCTGAACAAAACGCAAAATTAACAATTGAAGTAGCAATTACAGGTACTAGTTATTCCCATAATTTGCATACGCGATAAAATCGTGCCGCACCAGTTACAGTATATAATAATAATTATAATATTAATATCTCTCGAGAAACTGCTTCTTGACTCAGAAAAATTGAGACGACGGTCTTTCAAAATCCACGAAAAAAATGGCCGTGTAAGTACTAGGGAATAAGCGTTGCAGCAGAAATTCTGGTTAATGGTTCCGTCAAGCCCGGCACGAACATATTGATTTGGAGCAGTCGAACGTATTCCAGTCTCTCATATTTCTTTCAATCACGGGCCTATTCGCGCGTTTTTCCCACGATGAGGGAATTAATAGTAGACAGGACGTTTCGTGTGGAAATTGCTGGAACGAGGCGTCTGATTGTGCTTTGTCTAAAGACAAAGGCCGCTATGTCGTAGAGTGGAACACGCCCGACGGAAATCATGCTCCTCGCACCCATGCAAAAGGTAATAGGACAAAATAATCTGGACATCGCTATTATGGAGCACCGTGACCTGTTGCTAGTCGTCGGCTCGCGACGTATATATCAGCCTCGCCGTCTACAATCGGAAAATGCCAGTTCGTTAGTGTTCGCCATGCGTTCTACCGCAAGGACATTTTTATATTCCTGCGTTGTAAACATGGTATTTGCAACTAATGCATTTCCATAGGGAATACTTTGTCCATCAACTTGCTTCTATGTTCAATGATCTTCCATTGCATGCAACCAAGTGCAAACGCGGATCTACGCTACATTTGCCATTGAGCGGTGATAATTTTGCGAGGAGAGGTACGAGAATACAACTTGCGGTCTCTATGTAAATGGTAAAGCCGTACACTTGCGTCCTTCGAACGAACCTTGTCTTGGATACGTTTGTGGTGGAAGGCGGAGACGTGCTTTCGGTTAAATGGTTGGGGAAGTCTCAAGAATACAGTTTCTTCTAGAAATTAGTTCCTGGGCTCCTAATTGGTGAAAATTGGACCACTGTAGTGACCCCAAGGAATTTAATATACGATTTTTGACTGCTAGGTTATTCCTCTCCGAATAAGTTATTCCATTATACTCTGAACCAGTTCACGATTACTTTAAAGACCAGATAGCGTTTTACTTGTTCTTAATCAGTATGACTGGTGCATGTTTATTGAATTGCATCCTGCGTACATTCTGCCGTATAAGTACTTTAATTGATAACATGTCGATGGTATACTCTTCATCGAGTCTGAAATTATTTGGAAACGAAAAATGGCGCATTAACCTTCATGGTGTGACTTTAGTGGTTTTATAAACAGTAATTGAACGTAATGCAAAAAAAGATATTTTCCT
>NW_016924561.1:17302-30382 GCF_001483705.2 Eufriesea mexicana
TGTCAACTGTTAATGTCTCTAGCAATAACTGATGGGCCATTGACTATCCGCGAATTGCTATAGAATACAGGTCGTTAGTGAATGGTTTAATACGACGGTTACAGTGCTCTGTTTGCGGATGTTCTGAGTACGGTAGAAGCAATAGTCTCTATCCATAACTGGTATATATATAGATGATTCTAGATTTGTTGCGGAATTTATATCGCCAATGTCCAAGGTAATCCTACGTCTAAAGCACTGTGACGATGGCAGTAGTCAGTTCTGTGTTGTCAACTGTTGAAATATCGTGGGACTATGGATTTGCGTTTCTTATTCTAAAATTGCTGCCCAATACACATCACCAGTGAAAAGATTAATGCATGTCAACAGCTGTATGTTGAAGGTATACTAAGCACCGTACTGACAATCGCATATGTCACTAGACACAACCGTGCTATACATAGGTTGCTCTGGAGTTACATTGGAGATTACATCATCAAGATGTGCAACGTTTACATCACTGTGGCGATGGCTGTACACCGTACTGTGCTCTCAATCTTTTATACCACGATGGACAATGGATATGTAGTTTGTCATTCTAGAATTGTTACAGAATCTTAATCATCATTGAGCATATTAGTGCTACGGGTACAGTGCACGGTTGACATATGTATGTAGTACCCTACTGCCAATCGTAAATACCCCGAGCCGTAACCGCAGTACACATAGATCATTCTAGAATTGATTGGAAAATAAACAATCTGTGATCAAATTAATGCAACGTCTACAATGCTGTGATGATGAATGTATTCAATACTGTGTTCTCATTTGTTAATACCTCGAGGGATTATGGAACTGCACTCTTCATTCTAGAATTGCTGTAGGATATACATCATCAGTGAGCAGACTAATCCAAAGGTAATAGTGCTCTCTTGATTGATGTACTGATTACCGTACTCTCAATAGTTACCATCTCTAGAGATAAACGCTATATACAACGATAATTCTAGAATTTCTTGGGAATTTAAATCATCAATGAAGAAAATATTCCAAAGGGTACAACTGTGACGATGGCAGCACTCAGTACTGCGTTGTCTATTATTAACGTCTCGTGGGTTAAGGGATACGTCTCTTCTCATTCTAGAGCTGCCACAGTATCTGAGTCATCATTGGACAGACTGTTCCGTCAGGAAAAGTGCCCCTTTGGTGAATGATCTGTGTGGTGGTCTGTCAGTTGTAAACATATCTAGCCATAACCGTACAATACATAGGCTGTTCTGCAATTACGTCGGAATTTACGTCATCAGTGGACAAGGACGTTCAACAGCTGGAGTACAGAGATGATGCCTGTACTCAGCAATGCGTTGAGATCTGCTAATATGTCGAGGGATGTTGGATGAGTTTACTGTTACAGTGGAATTGCTACAAAGACCAAATAATCATTGGACAGATTAATCTAATGGCCACAGAGCTCCGCTGGTGGATGTACTAATCAATATACTGTCTGTTGTACGTATCTCGAGCCATAACCGAACAACACATTGATTATCCCTGAATCAGCAAAGTAGTGCAACGACTACATATTTATTATGATGGCTGTACTCAATACTGCGTTGTGAAACGTTGATACCTCGTGGGATAACGTATCCGTCTTTTGTCATTCTAGAATTGCACCAGGATGTAGATCATCATTCATCAGGATGATCCAACGGTCACAGAGCTCTGTTAATGTATGCACTATGTAACGTACTGTTAATTGTAAATGTTTCTTGCCATAACCGTCATATACATTGATTGTTTTACAACTTCTTTAGAACACACGTCATCAGTGAACAAGGCAATCCAACGGCTACATTACAAGGAAGGTGCCTGTGAGCAGTACTGCGTTGTCGCTTGTTAACTTGTGTGGAGATTATGTATCTGCCCCTTGTCATTGTAGAATTGTTATGGAATATATATCGACAGTGAAAAATTCTGTCCAAAGCGTACAGGACTCGGCTTGTGGGTGTACTCAGTTCTGTAATGTCAGATGTAAATGCCTGTAGCCATCACCGCAATATACATTAACAATTTACGACACAATACGTAGTAAAGCCATCATCACAGTATTGTACACGATATATTAAATTTGCCACTGATGATGCATGATCCAATGCCATTCTAGAATAATCAATGCAAAGTACGGTATTGGCTAGAGATAATTACGCTGACAGCACGGCATTAAGTACATCCATCTACAGAGCACTGTGGCCACTGTACTAACATGATCAGTGACGATGCACATGTTACAGCATCTTTGGAATGACAACGGCCATATCCACTATCCCTCGAGATACTAGCAATTCACAAGTCAGTACCGAGTACAGCCATCTTCACATTACCGTGCCCGTTGGATTAATTTGTTCATCAATGATATACGTTCCACGGAATTTCAAGAATCCTCCATGTATTGCACGCTTATGTATATGGATATTTACAACTAACAGTGCGGTGCTCAGTACATCCACCAATACAGCAGAATAGCCGTTGGATTATTCTATTCATTGATTATTTAAACTATATACCCACTCTAGAATGACAAAATACAGACCCACCGACAATCGGGATATTAGCAATTTAAGACACATTACGGAGTACTCCAACCATCACAGTAATGTAGCCGCTGGACTACTTTGTCCACTAGTAACTTAAATACGAAGGTGATTCTTGCGTAACCTATGTATGGTGCGGTTATGGCTAGTGATATTTACAATTGACAGTTAGGCATTTCGTACGTCCACAAACAGACCACAGTTGCCGTTCTATTATTCCATTCACTGATGGCGTATATACCACAGCAATTGTAGAACGATATACGCTGATCCATTGTCCCTCGAGGTATTAACAGTTGACAACACAGCACTTAGTAAAGCTATAATCACATTATTGCAACCGCTGGATAATATTGTTGACTGATAACGCATGTTCAAAGGCAATCCCGGGTTTATTCATGTATGATACGGTTGTGGCTAGATATATTTAGACCCGACTGTGATGTACTACGTACATTCATCAGCTGAGCATTGCAGCGGCCCTGTTAGTATGATCAATGATGATATATATTCTATAGCAATTCTAAAATTACAAATGGGAGATCCACTGTCCCTCGAGAAGTTAGCTATCCACAGCACAGTACTGAGTGCAGCCATCACCACAGTACTGTTGACGTTGAACGACCTTGCTCACAGAAAATGGAAATACCGAGCAATTGTGGAATAATCATTGTATGGTACGGTTATGGCTGGAGATATTTCCAATTGACGACACGGTACGTGGTAGATCCACGAGCAGAGCTGTTTGTCCGCTTGTATAGTCTCTACAGGGATGATTTGTATTCTATAGCCATTCTAGAACGACTGCGGACGTAACTCTTACCACTCGAGGCGCTAGCAATTGACAAAACAGTGCAGAGTACATCCGTCGTCATAGTGCCGCATCCGGTGGTTCAAGTTGTGCAACTGTGACGTAAATTCCACAGCAATCCTATAATGATCAGCGTATAGTGCGGCTGTGTCTCGTGTTATTTACAATGGGTGTACTGTGCTAAGCACATTCGCCAACAGAGCACTGATGCCGTTGGGTTAATGTATGCACTGATGATTTTGATTTTATAGCAATGCTAGAATGAGAAAAGACATATACATTGTCTCTCGAGATATTTACATTTGACAACTCAGTACTTGGTACAGAAATCTCCACAGTGTCGTAGCCGGTGGAATGCGTTGTCCACTGATGATGTAGATTTAAAACTGACAGATGGGTACTTAGTACATCCTCCAGCAGAGCATTGTAGGGGTTAGATTGATTTGTTCAATAATGATTTGGATCATATACCAATTCTCGAGTGTCAAAAGACATATCCATTGTCCCTCGAAGTACTAACAATTGGGAACACAATACTCAGTACAGCCATTGTCACAGTAACGCAGCCGTTGGACTGCGTTGAACGCTGATGATGTAAACAATAAGGAAATTCTGGTATAATCGATGTATATTACGGTTATGTCTAGAGCTATTTACAATTGACAGTACGGTAATCAGTATGTCCACTAGCGGAGCACTGCAGCCGATATATTAATATGTTGAGTGATGACTTCTGGTTCATGACATCTCTAGAAGGACAAAACAAATATCCTATGTCCCTCGAGATATTAACAATTGGCGGCACAGTAGTGAGTACAGCTATCATAGCAGTAACGTGGCCGTTGTAGTGCTTTATTCAATAACGACTTATATTCCAAAGCAAGTCTGGAATATTCAATTCATGTGACGGCTATGGCTGGAGATATTTCAACTGTCAGTACGGTGCTTAGTACATGCAAGAGAAGATCACCGCAGCCGCTGCATTAATCTGATCAATGGTGACTTCTATCTTATGGCAATTGTAGAATGACAATAGTCGGATCCATTATCCCTCGAGGAATGAATTATTGATGACTAAGTGCTGGGTACAACCGTAGTTGAAGTACAGTAGACGTTGGGCTACATTGTTCACTGACAATGTAAATTACAAGGACATTCTGGAATAATCAACGCATGGTAAGGTTATGGCATGTGAAATATAGAGTTGAAAGTACGGTGCATATTACATCCACCACAATAGCACAGTGGCCGTTGGATTAATCTGATCTGTGATGATTTAAACTGTGCAACAATTCGGGAATTACAAAATACAGATTCACTGACCCGCGAGGTATTGACAATTGACGACACCATACGGAGTACAGCCATTATCACAGTCATGTATACGTTGGACTACTTTGCTCAATAGTGATGTAAAATTCAAAGCAATTCTGGAATAATCAATGTATGTAATGTGTAGCTTGAGAAACTTACAGTTGACAATACGGTAGTTAGTACATCCACCAGCAGAAGACGGCAGCCACTGTGCTGACATCTTCAACGATGATTTCGATCGCATAGCAATTCTAGAATGAAAAAATGCAGACACATTGTCCCTCGATATATTAACAATCGGAAACCCAGTACTGAGTAAAACCGTCAGCTCAGAACTGCAGCCGTTAGACTGCATTGTGCACTGATGATGTGAATTCCAAGAGCAGTTCTGGAGTATTCAATGTACTGTTCGGTTATGGCTTGTAATATTTCTCATTGACAGTACGGCACTTATTGAGTCCATCAATAACGCACTGTCGCCGACGTATTAATCCCTTCAATGGTGTTTTAAATTCTACAACAACTTCTGAATGACAAAATGCGTGTCCAATATCCCACGAGTTATCAAGAGTTGTCATCACAATACTGAGTGCATCCATCATCAGTGTAATGTAGCCGTTGGGATACTTTTCCCAATGGTGATGTAAATTCCAAAGCAATTACGGAGTAGCCAATGTCTATTACGGATGTAGCTTGAAATATTTAAAGTTGACTGTACGGTACTTATTACATCCACAAATACAGCACTTTATTCGTTGGATTAATCTGTTCAGCCTATAATAATCCTAGAATGGCAAAACTGAGATTCACTGACCCTCGAGATGTTAACAATTGACAACACAGTACTGATTATAGTCATCACCACAGTAATATAAACGTCGGACTAATTTGTTCGCTGAGGATGAAATTAATAAGTAATTCTGGATTAAGGAATTAATACTGCGGTTATGGCCATTGACATTGAGATTTCTCTGTACGGTAATTAGTACATACTCCAAGGGAACACCTCTGCAGTTGAAATTATCTGTTCAGTGATGGTTTAGGCCTTATAGTTATTCTGGAATGCAAAGGACAGGTCCATCATACCTTGAGATGTTAACAATTAACGATACAGTACTGAGTACAGCCATCATCACACTAATGTTGCTGTTGGACCAATTTCTGCACTGATGGCGTAAATTCCAAAGCATTTATGGAATAAACAGTGGATTTTACGGTTATGGCTTAAGGTATTTCCAATTTACGGCATGGTACGTATTGCATCCAACAATGTAGCACTGTAGCCGTTGGCTTGAAGATTTCTGTGGTGATTTAAATTTTGTAATAATTCTGGGATTACAAGGCATAGATCCAGATTTGTAGAATTGGCAAATGTCGACACAGTACCGAGAACAGCCATCATCACTGTTATGTAGCCGCTGGCCGTCTTTGCTCGGTGATGCCGTGAATTCGAATGTGATCCATGAATAACCTATTTATAGTCCGGGTACGCCAAGTGATATTCACAAATTTAAGTATGGAATCTAGTACACCTTCCAATAGAGCACGGTTGATGTGGGATTCAGTATTTCACTAAAGATGTATATTCCACAGCAGTTATGGAATGAGAAATGAAAGTCCATTATCCCTCGGGAAATTAACATTTGACGACACAGTACCGTGTGCACCAATCATCACAGTAATGTAGCCGTTGGAATATTTTGTTGTCTGATGATGTCAATATCACAGCAATTTTGGAATAATCAATTAATATTACTGTTACGGCCTGAGGAAATCCCAATTGACTTTATGGTAGTTAGTATATCTTCAAACAGAGCACTTCTGCCGTTGGATTAATCTGCTCAATGATGATATATATTCTAAAACATTCCCAGAGTGGCAAGATACTGAACCAATTCCCCTCGAGATATAAACGATTGACAACAAGGTACTCTTTCCGGCCGACATCAAAGTAATGCAAGCGTTGGACTGCTTTGCCACTCGTGATGTATAGTCGCAAGAAGTTCTGGAATAGAATACGTATACTATGGTTATGGATAGTAATGCTTGCAGTTGAGAGCACGGTACTCAGTTTATCCAAAGCAGAGTACTGCAGCCGCTGTATTAACCTGTTCAAAGATAATTTCGGTTCCACATCAATTCTATAATGACGAACGACAGATACACTATACTTCGACACTTTCGCAAATGAGAACGCAGTACTGAGAACAACCATCGTGACAGTACTATGGACGTTGGGTAACCTTGTTCACTGATAATGAAAAGTCCAAAGCAATTCTAGTATAGTCAATATATGGTACGGATATGGCATGAGATATTTGCAATAGACGGTACGTTACCGATCACATCCACCAATATAGCACTGCAACCGTTGGATTCAACTGTTCAATGATGATTCACATTACATAACAGTTCCAGAAATACGAAACACAGGACAAACATCCCATGTGACATCAACAATTACCACTCCCTACTGTATACAACCACCACCACTGTAATGTAGGCGTTAGACTGTTATGTCAACTGATGATTAAAATTCCAAAGCAATTCTGGAATAACCTATGTGTAATACGGTTATGTCAATTGAATCTAACAATTCACAATTCGGCAATAAGAACATCTACCAACGGAGCACTGTCGCATTTGGAATAAGTTGGTCACTGAATATGTTAATTCTACAGAAATTCAACAAAGGGAAGCGCAGATCCATTATCCCTCGAGATATATACCACCGACAACACAGTACAGAGAGCTGCCACCATCACAGTGATGTAGCCGTTGGAATGCTTTCTACACTGATGATGTAAATAACTTAATAATACTGTTTAACAGCGTGTGCTAACTACGATTATGTCTAGTTACATTTACACGTCTCAGGTAATTAGTACATTTACCAACACAGCACTGCTTCTGCTGAATCAATTTGGTCCCTGGAGGTGTGTGTCCTAAAGCAATTGCAGAATGAGAAATGAAGGTCCATTATACCTCGAAATATTAACAATTGACAGCACACTGCTGATTACAGCCACTATCGCAGTAATGTAGACGTTTAAATACTTTGTTTACTGATGATGTAGATTACTATGCAATATTGGAATGAAATACGTATACTGCGGCTAGGGCCAGAGACGCTTATTGCTCGCATTACGATAATTAGTACAACTACCAACAGAGCACTCTTGCCGTTTGATTAAATTGAAAGCAGAAGTTGGATATAACACAGCTTTTTCAAAGCGAGAAATGTAGATTCATTATCTCTTTAGATATTAACGATTGACAATATAGTACTGAGTACAGTCATAACCAGGGTATAGAAACTGTTGAATAACATTGTCCAATGATAATATAAATTCCAAGCCAATTATAGGAGTATCAGCAAATAGTGTGGTTATGGCTAGAGATATTTAGAAGTGACTTACAGTGCTTCGTACATCCAACTATATAGCACTGTAACCGTTGGATTAATCTTTCCATGGTGAATTATGTTCCATAACAATTGTACAATGGCAAAACGCAAATCCACTGACATTCGAAATATTGACAATTGACGACACAGTACCTAGTACAGCCATCATCACTGTGATGTAGACGTTGAACTGCTTTGTTCACTGATGATGCAAATTCTGAAGTAATTCTGGAATAAGCTATGCACTGTGAGGTTGCGTCTAGTGATACATACATATCACAGTACGGTGACTATTACATCTACCAATAGAGCACTGTCACGTGGTTTTAACCAGTTCACCGGTTATGCGTACTTCACAGCAATACGAGAACGAGAAATGCAGATCCACAATACCCCGAGGTATTCACTAGTGACAAGACAGTACCGTGTACAGCCATCATCACAGTTTTCTTTACGAAGCATAGCTTCGTACACTGATAATGTAAGTTCCTATGCAATTCTAGAATAATCAATATATAGTACGTTTATGTCTTGAGATATTTCCAATTGACAGTGCGGCATTTATTACATCCACGCACGTAGCGCTGTCGCCGTTCGATTGAACTGTTCACTGAAGATTTATATCCCACAGCAATTGTAGAATGTAAAAAGGCGGTGCAATATCCCTAGAGAAATTAACAATTGACGACACAGTACTGAGTACAGTCATCAACACAGTACTCTAGCCGTTGGACTGCCTTGCATACTGATGATGTAAGCTCCAAAGCAATTCTGGAATGATCAATGTACAGTACGGTTATGGTTTGAGATGTATCCAATTCACTGTACGGTACCAGTTACATCCAACAATATAGCACTGTAGACGTTGGATTAAGCTTTGCAATGATGATATAAATTCTATAACTGTCCTAGAGCGACAAAATACAGGTCCACTGTTGCTCAAGATGTCAGCAACTAAAAACACTGTACCAAGTACAGCCATCATCACAATGATGTAGATGTTGGACTACTTTGATCACTGAAGACGTAAAACTCTAAAATAGAATGTGTGTACAACGGTTATGTCTTGTGATATATACAAGTCACATAACGGTAGTTAGCACATTTACCATGTGAGCACTGTTCCTTTTGGATTGATTTGGTCACAGGAGTTGTACATTCTGCAGCAATTCTAGAGCGAGAAATGAAGGTCCTTTATCACTTTAGAAATTAACAATGGCCAACACAGTACTGAGTACGGACATCATTAGAGAATTGTAATGGTTAAATAACTTTGTGCACTCATAACGTCATTTCCAAAGCAATTCCAGAAAAAAACAATGCATTGTACGGTTATGGCATGAGATATTTCCAATCGGAGAGCACGGTGCTCAGTACATCCACCACTACAGCGCTGGTGCCGGTGGATTAATATGCTCATTTATGATCTAAATTCTGTAACATATCTACGTTGTCGAGATACAGGTCCACGTTCCCTTGATGTGTTAACTGTTGCCAAAACTGTGGTGAGTACAGCCGACGTGACAGTAAGGCGGCCGTTGGAATGCTTTGCTCACTGATGCTGTTAATTCCTAAACTTTTCTGGAAGAGTAAATGTATAGTACCGCTATGTCTGCAGATATTTGCAAGTGACAGCTCGGTACATCATACATGCACGGCAGAGCACTGCAGCCGCTGTATTAATCTGTTGCGTGATGACTTCGGTTTCATAGTAATTTTAGAATGACAAGCGACGTATCCACTATCCTTATAGGTTTTGGTGAATGACAACACAGTACTGAGCACAACCGTCGTCTCTGCATTGTAGCCGTTGATTAACGATTCTCGCTGATAATTTAAATTGCAAACAATTCCAGAAGTATCTATGTACGTAGTACGGTTATGCCTTCAGAAGTCGCCAATAGACAGTATATTGCATATTACATCCACCAATATAGCACTGCAGCCGATGTATTGGACTGTTCAATGATGACTTAATTTCATTGACAATTCTAGAATCACGAAGTACATGAGAACCATCCCTCGATATCTCAACAGTTACTGCATTTTACTATGTACAACGATCACCACTGTAGTGTAGAAGTTGGAATACTGTATCCACTGATGATGCAAATTCAAAAGTAATTGTGGAATAACCTACATATGGTACGATCATGGCTAGTGATGTTAACAATTCACAGTTCGGTAATTAGTGCAACTACCAACAGAGCACTGTTGCATTTAGATTAAATTGGTCACATGAGTTGTATAATCTACAGCAATTCTCGGACGTGTAATGCAGATCCATTATCCCTCGAGATATTGGCAAATGACAACACAGTACTGAGGACAGCCATCATCGCCTTATTGTAGCCGTTGGGCTCTTTGTTCACTGATGATGAAAATTCCAATGCAGCTATGGAATGAGCAACGCATATTACGGTTATGTCTTGGAATACTTAAAATTGATCGGACCGTGCTTATTACATCCACCAATATATTGCAGTAGCCGTTTAATTAATCTGTTCAGTTATGATTAATATACTATAACAATTCTAGATTGACATAATACGGATCAACTGACCCTCGAGATATTAACAATTGACGACACAGTGCTTAGTACAGCCATCATCACGGTAATGAAGTCGTTGGTCTACTTTGTTCACTGATGATGTATCTACGAAAGGGATACTAGAAGAACTGACTTAAAGTTCGGTCATGACCAGTGATACATACAATTTTCAGTACGGCATTTATTACATGTACCAACGGAGCCTCAGCACTGAGCCATCAACACAGTAATATATGCGTTTGACTACATTGTTCACGGACTATGTAAATTCGAAGGAGATTCCAGAGTAACCTACGAATAATACAGTTATGGCTACTGATTTTAACAATTCACAATACGCTAATAGGTACATTTACCGACAGAGCACTGTTGCCGTTGGATCAATCAGCTCAATGAGCGTTTATATTCCACAGCAATTCTAGAATGAGAAAGGCATACACATTATCCCTCGAGATAATAACAAGTGACAACAAGAGAAGTGAGTACAGCCGAAATGACAATATTCCATCCATTGAATAAATTGCTTCACTGATAATGCCAGTTCGATTGAAATTCTATAATGACCAACGTATTCTATTATTGTGGATAGAGATATTTACGGTTGTAGGTACTGTGCGAAATACACCCACCGGCAGTGTACTGTAGCCGATTTATTTATCAGTTCAATGATGATATAGATCCTTTAACAATTCTAGAACGACAAAATACATATCCACAGAGCCTCGCGATATTAACAATTGACGACACAGTACCGAGCACAGCCATCATTACAGTACCGTAGCCGTTGGACTACCTTGTTCAGTGAATATAAAAATTCCAAACAATTCCGGAATAATGAATATATAGTACGGTTATGGCTTGATATGTTACCAATTGGCAGAACACTACTTGTTACATACACTGATATAGCACAGTAGCCGTAGGATTAAACTGTTCAAAGGAGAATTAGTATATATAACAGTCCTAGAATAAGAAAATACAGGTCCACCGTCTCTCGAGGCATTAACAATTGACAGCACAACACAGAGTACTATCATCGTCGCAGTACTTAATCTCTTGGACTGCATTGCCCACTGACGACGTAAATTCCAAAGCAATTCTAGAAGACCCACGTATGGTACACGTATGGTTTGTGATACCTGCAATATATAGAACAGTACCTTCTATATCCACATCCATAGCAGTGTAGCTGCTGTATTGATTATTTCAATATTGAATTACATTTCATTGCAATTGTAAAATGTCGGCAGACATACCCACTATCCCTAGAGATATTAACAATTGACATCACAGTACTGAATACAGCCATCACCACAGTACTGCTGCAGTTTTATTATTTTTCTCACCGGTGATGTAAATTCCATAGCATTTCTAGGATGACAAAGAACATATCCTTCATCCCTCGAGAGATTGGTAACTGGCAACACGGTACAGACGACGGGCATCATCACAATGCTGTAGCCGTTGGAATAGTTTGTTCACTGATGAAGCATTTTCAAAGGTAATACTAGAAAAGCCTACGAAAAGCCCGTTTATATCTCTAGATAGATCCAATTGACAGTACGGTATTTTGTAGATATACAAACAGAGCACCGTTTCCGTAGGATAAATCTGTACAATAATGACTACGATTCGATGAAAATTTCAGAATGACAAGGTACAGATCCATAATCCATCGCGACAGTGAGAATTGAAAACACGGTACTGAATACAGCTGTCATCATTGTAAGGTAGCCGCTAAATTCCTTTGTTCACTGATCGAGTATATTGAAATATAATTCTAGAATAACCTACCCATGGTGCGGTTATAGCCAGAGATATTTCCAATCGTCCATACGATACTTACTACATTTACCAATACAGCACTGTATCCGCTCGATTAATTTGCTCAATGACGATTTAAAATATATAGCAAATCTGGAAAGAAAAAAAGATCCATTGGCCCTCGTGTTATTAACAATTGACCTAAGATTAATTTGTATAGCCACTTTTACAGAACACTAGCTGTTGGATCATTTTCTCAGTCATGAATTAATTTCCACAGCAATTCCACAATTTTCAATGTATAAAACAGTTATGACTGTAGATATTTACAATTGACGGTACGGCACTTGGTACATCCACCAACGGACCCACTGTAACCGTCGGTTTAATTTGTTGAATGATAATTTATGGTGAATTGCAAATCTACAATGACAAATGGCACATCCATTCACGCTCGAGACTAACAATTGATAACACAGTACTGAGTATAGCCTTCGTCAAGTTACTGTAGCCGTAGGATTAGTTTGTTTAATTATGACATAAATTCCGAGGCAATTCTGGAAAATTCAATTTAAGGTAAGGTATTGTCTAGAGATATTCACAGTTGTCAGAACGGTACTTAGTACATCCACCAACCGGGCACTGTAGCAGTTGGATTAATTTG
>NW_016924562.1:0-9448 GCF_001483705.2 Eufriesea mexicana
GTTCTCTAGTAGGTCCTGCCTTGCTCTGGGGAAGCCTGTAATGGTGGTATCGGGACGAGAGTTTGAAATGGGATACGTTTGGCTATGTTACGTTTGCTTCGGTTATGTCTGGGTAGCTTCGACTGTTCTGCTATACACAGCGACTAAATGGACATCTGCCACTAATCACCTCTATTATGCTCTGCTTTGCTCTGTGGAGGCCAGCTATACTGGTCGTGGCAGGTTAGGTGGAGTTAGACAACTTTCGGTTAGGTTAGGTTACGTTGGGGTAGGTTAGGGTAGCTTCGATATGTGTGCTCAACACTGATATTGAAAGGACACCTGTCCTCTACTGCGCTCTATCATACTCTGCCTGTCTCTGGGGAAGCGAGCGATGGTGATCGCCGCACGCAAGGCTTAGTTAGGTTACGAATTGCTTGGCTTTGTTCGAATTGGTTTGGTTAGTGCAGCTTCGATTCTTGTGCACTACGCTGCCTTTCCGACGATACCTGCGCTCTGCATTGCTCTAGGGGCGTCTGATTTTCTCTGGCTAGGCCAGCAATAGTGGTTGTGACACGTTTGCCTTAGCTAGGTTACGATAGCTTATGTTAGGATATGTTAAGTTTGGTTAGGGTAGCTTCGACTTTCGTGCTATATACAGTTATTCGTTGGATTCCTGCACTCCGCTGTGCTCTACTCTAATCTGCTTGAGCCAGGGGAGGCCAGCAATTGTGGTCGCGGCACGTTACGTTTTGTCCGGCAACGTCTGGTTAGGTTAGGGTAGTTAGGGTTAAGTTTTTTTATCTGTTCCTTGTCTGCCGTACACTGCGATTCTATTGACTTTTACGCCCTACTCTCCTCTAATATGTCGTGCGTGCCCCTGGAGTGGACAGCAATAGCGGTCGCGTCACGTTAGGTTGAGTTTGATTACGTTTGATTATGTTAGAATTAGCTTGGTTGGGGCGGGATAGCTTTGACTATTGTACTATACACTGCTCATCGGAGGACATCTGCGCTCTACTGTGCTCTAATATATTCTGCTTGCCTCTGGGGACGCCAGCAAGAACGTTCGTGGCCCGTTAGTTTGAGTCAGGTTTCGTTTGGTTAGGTTCGGTTACGTAGCGTTATGGTAGGTTGGCATCGTCTTTGTGCCACTCACTGCTATTCTATGGTCTTCTGCGCACCTCTGTGTGCAATCAAACTCTGCTTGTCTCTGTGGACGCCAGGAATAGTGCTCTCGGCACGTTATGTTGAGTTGCGTTACGTAAGGTATGGTTAGGTTTGTGTACGTTTGGTAGGGATGGATACGACTTTTGCGCTATACACTGCTCTTTGATTTCAGCTTTCTACATTGCTCTGTAACCTGCTCGGCTGAAGTGGGGCCAGTAGCAGCTGTCGTGGCATGTCTGTTTGTGCAACGTTGCGTCTGCTTATGTTACGCTTGCATTGGTTAGGATAGGATAGCTCTGACTTTTGTGCTATACACTGCTGCTCGGTGGATAGCTGCGCTCTACTGGGCTCTAGTATGATCTCCCTGGTGCTGGGGAGATCAGCAATGGTGGTCTCGGCACCTTAGGTTGAAATAAGGTACGTTCGGGTATGTTATGCAAGCTTTGGTTATGTTTGGTTAGCTTCGAATTTTCTACTATACACAGCGATTCTATGGATTCCTGCGCTCAACTGTCCTCTATTATGCTCTGCTTGGCTCTGTGGAGTCGAGAAATAATGGTCGCGGCACGATAGGTGGAGCAAGATTCTGTCTGGTTATGTTAGGTTTGGTTTGATCAGGTTGTGATAGCATTGTCATATGTGCTCAACACTGTTATTCTAAGAACTTCTGTGCCCTATTGCGCTCTACTATACTCTCCTCGACACTGGGGACGACAGCAACAGTGATCTCGGCACGTCAGTTTCAGTCATGCTACGGTTGGCTAGGTTGTGTTGGCTTGTGTTAGGCTAGGATAGCTTTGACTTTTGTGCTATACGCTGCTATATGTTGAATTTCTGCGCTTTGCTGTGCCATAGTGGGTTCTGCTGGGCTCTGTGGAGTCCAGCAATATTGGTCGTAGCACGTTACGTTTAGTTAGGATACGTTTGATTAGGTTAGGAGAGGATGACTTTGACCTTTGTACCATACGCTGCTTTTCGGTGAAATATTGTGTCCTACGTCCCTCTACTATACTCTGCACGGCCCTGCTGTGGCCAGCAATCGTGGTCGTGGCACGATTGGTTGAGTTCGGTTACGTTTGGTTAGGCTAGTTTGCGTAAGGTTTGGCCATGATGGCTTCGACTTCAGTGCTATACACTGCTGTTTGGTGAATTTCTGGGCTCTAATGAGCTCCAGTATGCTCTCCTCGGCACCGGGGAAGCCAAAATCTGTGGTCTCGGCTCGATAGGTTTAGCTAGTGCAAGTTTAGTTAGGTTAGGTTCGGTCAGGTTCGGTTGGAATATGTTTGACCTTTGTTCTATTCCCTGCTATTTGGTGGCTCCGTGCGCCCTACTGTACTCTTGCATATTCTCCTTAGCTCTAGGGCTGCCAGCAATGGTGGTCTCGGTACGTAAGGTTTAGTTATGATACGTTCGGTTATGTTATGTTTGGTTAGGGTAGGACAGGGTAGCTTTGACTTTTATGCTATACGCTGCTGCCCTGTGGATTTCTGCGCTCTGCCCTGTACTAATATTCTCTGCCTCTCCGGGGATGGCAGCAACGGTAGTCTCGACACGTTATGTTGTGTTAAGCTACGTTCGGTTAGGTTAGCGTAGGGCAGGCTAGATTAGGTTGTCTCCGACTTTTGTGCTACACACTGCCAGCCTATGGACTTCTACACGCAAATCTCCTCTAATGTGTTCTGCTATGACCTGGTGAGGCTAGCAATAGTGTTAGCGGCACGTTACATTGAGCTTCGGTACGTTAGGTAAGATTAAGTTTCCTTCGGCTTGGTTTGGATATCTTTGACTTTTCCGCTGTACACTGCTATTCGGTGGATATCTGCTCCCTACGCTCCTATAATATGTACTGCTTGGCACTGGGGATGCCAGCAATAGCGGTCGCGGCACGTTTGGTTTTATTACGTTATGTTTCATCTGGTCAGGTTTGGCTTGGTTAGGACGGGACATCTTCGACTTTTGCGCTGTACGCTGTTATTCAGTGGTTTTCAGCGCTGTACGTTACTCTAATATACTCTGCTCGACACTCGGGATGCGAGAAGTGGTGGCCGTGGCAATATAGTTTGTGTTAGGTAACAGTTGGATAGGATAGGTTAAATCAGGCATGGTTAGGTCGGGCTACCTTCGACATTTGTGGTACAGATTGCTATTTGCTGTATTTCTACGCTCTACTGTGCTCTACTATACTCTGTTCAACTTTGGGGAGGCCAGCAATAGTTGTTTCGTCGCGTCAGTTTCAGTTAGGCTACGTTCGGTTAGGGAATATTTGTCTTGCTTAGGTCTGGATAGCTTCGACTTTCGTGGTATAAACAGTTGTTCGGTGCATTTCTGCGATCTACTTTTCTCTGGTATGTTCTGCTTGTCTCTAGGCAGGACAGCAATAGTGGTCTCGGCATGTTAGTTTCAGATAGATAACGTTTGTTTACTTTAAGTTTGGTAAAGCTAGGAGAGGATAGCTTTGACTATTGTGCTATATACTGTTGTACGTTAAATTTATGTGCCCTACTGTGCTCTAGTGTATTCTGCTAGGCTCTGGGCATGTCAGCAATGGTGTCCTCGTCACGGTAGGTTATGTTATGTTATGCTTTTCTTGGCTAGGTTGAGGCAGGCTTGGTTGGGATAGCTTTGACTTTTGTGCTGTACATTGCTATTCGGTGGATGCCTGCGCTCTACGCTGCCCTTCGGTACTCCACTCGAATCTAGAGAGGCCAGCAGTGGTGGTCGCCGCGCGTTGGATTGGGTTAGATTACCTTCGGTCATGTTAGGATACGTTGTGTTAGGTTAGGGTATTTTTGACTATTGTGCTACACACTGTCAGTCTACGGACTACTGCACTCATATGCGCGGCATCACACTCTGCTTCCCTTTGTGGACGCTAATAATAGTGCTGTCGGCACGTTAGGTTGATTTATGTTAAGGTTGGTTAGGTTACGCTTGGTGAGTTTTGGTTAGGGTAGCTTTGACTTTTGTGCTATAGACTGCTGTTCGGACAACTGCTAGATTCTACATTGCTCTGCTATTCTGTTCGCATATCCCGTGAGGCCTGCAACAGCTTCCGTGGGACCTCATGTTGCGTCGCGTCACGTCTGCTTTTGTTACGTTTGGTTAGTTTAGGATAGGGTAACCTTGACTTTTGTGCTATACACTGCCGTTAGGGAGATTCCTGCGCACTACTGTGATCTATTATACCCTGCTTTGATCTGGGGATGCTTGAAATTGTGGCCGCGGCGGGGAAGGCAGAGTTACGTTACGTATGGTTTGATTAGGTTTGTTTGAGTTAGGTTAGGATATCTTTGTCTCTCGTGCTATACACTGCCATCATATGGACCTCTGCGCAGTACTCTCCTCTAATATGCGCTGATGGCAATGAGGAGGCTAGCAATTGTGTACTAGGCACGTTAGGCTGGGTTCGGTTACGTTTGCGTATGATACGTTAAGTCAGGTTATGCTAGGATATCTCTTACTTTTTTGCTATACCCTGCAATTCGGGAGATATCAGCCGTTCTACGTTGCTCTACCATACTCTGAACGACTCTGGGGAGGACAGCAATAGCGTACGTGGCAGGTTTGTTTGAGACAGGTTACACTTTGTTAGGTTAGGTTTGGTTACGTTCGGTCAGGATGGCTTTGACATTTGTGCCATACACTGCTATTCGGTCGACACCTGCGCTCTGCATTGCTGTACTAACATCTGCTTGTCCCAGGGGAGACCAGGAATATGGGTCATGGCACATACGGCTAGTTGGGTTAGATTCTGTTAGGTTAGGTTTGGTTAAGTTTGGTTAGGATGGCTTCGACTTCTGAGCTGTACACTGCAACTTGGTGGACTTCTGCGCTCTACACTTCTCTACTATACACTGCTAGACTGTCTGGATGCCAGCCATAGTGTCCGCGCATTAGGTTGTGTTAGATTACGTTTGGTTAGGTTAGGTTACGTTGTGCTACGTTTGGAGAGCTTTGGCTTTTGCGCTACGCGCTGCTTTTCTATGGTGTTCTGCGCTCTTCTGTGCGCTTTCGCACTCCGCTTGCTTCTGTGGACGCCAGGATTAGTGTTCTCGCCAGGTTAGGTTTTGCTGTGTTACTTTGGGTTATGATACGTTTGGTTATGCGTGGTTAGGACATCTTCGACTTTTGTGCTATACACTGCTATTCGGACGATTTCAGCGTTCTACATTGCTTTGCTATACTGAGCTTAGCTCTCACAAGGCCGGTAATAGCGGCCGTGGCACGTCAGGTTGGGCTTCGTTACGACCGGCTGTTACGTTTGTTTGGTTAGAAGAGCATAGCTTCGACTTTTGTGCTATACACTGCCATTCCGTGTATTTCTGTGGTCAAAAGCGATCTAATATTCCCTGCTTTGAACTTAGTATGCTAGAAATAGTTGTCGCGGCGCGTTAGGTTGTGTTATATTACGTTTGGTTAGGTTAGGTTTGTTTGGGTTTAGTTTGGATATCTTTGACTTTCGTGCTGAACACTGCCATTCGGTGGATTTCTGCTGTCTTCATTGCTCTACTATATTCTGCTCGAATCTGTGGATGTCAGTGATTGTGGTCCCGGCCCGTAAGGTTGAGATAGGATTCGTTTGGTTACGATTCGATTGCTTTGGTTAGGTCTGTATATCTTTGTCTTTTCCGCTACACACTGCCGATCTATAGATTCCTTCACTGTACTCCCCTCTATTATGCTCTGCTTGG
The DNA here is from genome assembly GCF_001483705.2 of Eufriesea mexicana. Classification (NCBI taxonomy): domain Eukaryota; kingdom Metazoa; phylum Arthropoda; class Insecta; order Hymenoptera; family Apidae; genus Eufriesea; species Eufriesea mexicana. The sequence goes on from NW_016924562.1 coordinate 5,841, forward strand.
TTCTGTGGAGACAAGCAATATTATTCTCAGCACGTTATGCTTAGTTTGTTTACGATCGGCTTGGCTGGGTTGGGGCAGGTTAGGTTAGGATACCTTTGACTTTTGTGCTACACACTGCAGTGCGGAGAATTACTGCTCTCTACTGTGCTTCGGAATATTCAGCTTCGTTCTGGCGTGGCAAGCAATGGTGGTCTCGGCACGCAAGTTTTGGGCAGGATACGAATGGCATGGCCAGGTTCGGATAGGCTGGGTTTGTATAGCTTCGACCCTTGTGCTGTACACTGCTGTTCGGTCGAAATCTGTGCGCTGCATTGCTTTACTGGCATCTGCTCGTCTCGGCGGAAGCAAGTGATAGCGGTCGTGGCAGGTTCGCTTGAGTTATGTTACGCTTGGTAAGGGTAGGTTAGGTTCTGTTTTGTTATGATGGCTTTTTGCTGTACACTGCTGGTCGGTCGATATCTGCGCTCTGCATTGCTCTGCAAGCATCTGCTTGACTCTGGGGATGGCAGCAGTCCGGTCGCCGCACGTTAGGGTCAGTTACATTACGTTCGGCTGTGTTAGGTTACGTCGTCTTAGGTTACTGTAGCTTTGACCTTTGTGCTCCACACTGTTATTATATGGACTCCTGCTCTCTTCTCTGCGCTATGACAATTAGCTTCACTCTGTGGACGCCGGGGTTAGTGCTCCCGGCACGTTATGTTGAGCTATGCTACTTTTGGTTTTGTTAGGTTTGGCTTGGTTAGGGCTGGATAGCTTTCACTTTTGTGCTATACACAGCCATTCGGCGGACTTCTGCGCTCTACTGTTATCAAATACTCCCTGCTTTGATCTGGGAATGCTTGAAATAGTGGACGCTGCTAGTTAGGCTGTGTCAGGATATGTTCCGTTAGGCTTCGTTTGTTTGGGTTAGGTTCGGGTATCTTCGACTTTCGTGCTATACACTGTCATCCTGTGCATCTCTGTGCTCTCCCCTCCTCTAATATGCCCGGCTTGTCTATGGGGAGGCCAGCAATATTATTCTCGGTACGTTAAGCTTAACAATATTACGCTTGGCTTTGCTACGTCAGAACAGGTTGGGTTGGGATATTTTTGACTTTTGTGCTACACACTGCAATGCGGTGGATTACTGCGCTCTACTGCGCTCTAGTATATTCCGCTTGGCTCTGCGGAGAACAGCAATGGTGTCCTCGGCACGTTAGGTTGAGGTGGAAACCGTTTGGTTATGTTACGCTTGGTAGTGGTGGGATAGCATAGCTTTGTCTTTTATGCCATAGGCCGCTATTGGGTGGGTTTCTACACTCTCCAGGGCTCTATTGTGCTCTGTTTATCTCTGGGGAACCAGTAATAGCGGCCTCGGCACGATAAGTTGAAATAGGGTACGTTTGTCAGGTTATGTTAGCTCAGGTTAGGTTTGAGAGCTTCGACTTTCTACTGTACACTACGATTCCATGGCCCTCTGCGCTCTACTCTCCTTTTTTATGCTCCGTTTGGCTCTGTGGAGGCCAGCAATACTAGTCACCCAACGTTTGGTTGGGATTGGTTAGGTTTGGATATGTTAGGTTCGGTTAGGTTCCTTTAGGATTGCTTCGTCATATGTGCTCGACACTGATATCCCATGGACTTTTGTGCTCTACTGTGCTCCGCCATATTCTGCGTGTCTCTTTGGGAGACAGTAATAGCGTTCGCGGCACGTTAGGTTTAGTTACTGTACGCTTGGCTAGGTTAGTTTAGGTCCGGTTAGTGCAGAATATCGTTGGCTTTTCTGCCCCACACTACGACTCCATGAATTTCTCCGCCCTACTCTCCTCTAGTATGTCCTGCTTGGCCCCGGAGAGGCCACAACTAGTGGCCGCGGCATAATAGGTTGAGTTACGTTACGTTTGATTAGCTTATGTAATCATGGGTTAGGTTTGGATAGCTTTGATTTTTCTGCAGTACACTGCGATTCTATGTATTTCAGCGCACTGCTCTCCTCTAATATGTTCTGCCTGTCTCTGGGGAGGCCAGCAGTAATGGTGGCGGCAGGTTTGCTTGAGTTTGATTAGGTTTGGCAGTGCTACGATTGGTTAGGTTAGGATAGTGTACCTTCGATTTTTGTGCTACATACATCTTTACGATGGATTTCTCCCCTCTGCTGTGCTCCAATTTGATCAGTTTTGCTCTTGGGGGGGGGGGGGAAATGGTGGATACGGCTTGTTAGGTTGGGTTACGTTACGATTGGATAGTTTATGATAACATGGGTAATGTGGGTATGGCATTGACTTTTCTGATTTACACTGTGATACTATGAATGCCTGCGCCCTACTCACCTCTAATACGTTCTGCATGGCCGTGGGTGGGCCAGCAATAGTGGTCCCTGCACGATCCGTTGAGTCATATTAGGTTTGGTTTGGTTAGGTTTGGTTAGGTTAGGACGGGATACCCTCGACTTTTCTGCTACACACTGCTGTCCGGTAGATTTCTGCTATCTTCGTTGCTCTTCTATACTCCATTCGACTCTGCGGAGGCCATCAATGGCGTTCGTGGCACGGTAGGCAGAGCTACGCTGCGTTCGGATAGGTTACGCTTTGTTAGGTTAGGTTAAGATACCTTTGATTTTCATGCTACATACTGCTATCTGGTGGATTTCTGCGCTCTACTGTGCTCTAAGACGCATGGCTTGGCTATGGGGATACCTGCAATAGTTGTCTCCGCACGTTAGATCCGGTTAGACTGCGTTCGGTGAGGTTATGCTAGTTTGGGTTAGGTTCGGATAGCTTTGAGTTTCGTGTTGTAAACTGTTTTTGGGTGGAATTCTACCCTCTACTGTGCTCTAATATACTCTGCTCGATTCTGGGGAGGACAGCCCTAATGTCCCCGGCACGTCGTTTTGTGTTATTCTACATTTTGGTATGTTACGGTTTGTTAGGTTGGGAAACGGTGGCCTTAACTTTTGTGCTGAACGCTGCTGTTCAGTGTATTTCTGCGCCCTACTGCGCTCTTGTATGCCTCCTTGTCTCTGGGAAGGGCAACGACAGCGGTCTCTGCACGTTATGATGTGTTATGGTACGCTTTGCTATGTTACGGTTGGTTATGTTAGGAGAGGATAGCTTTGGCTTTAGTGCTAAAGTCGGCTATTAGGTTGATTTCCGCGCCCTACAGATATCTAATATTTTCAACTTGGCTCTGGGAAAGCCAGCATTAGTGGTCTCGGCTCGTTATGTTCAGTCAGGTTACGTTCGGTAAGGTAGGGTTCGCATAAGTTTGGCCCGAATTGCTTTAACTTTTGTCCTGTACACTGCTTTTCGGTTGACTTCCGCGTTCAGCTGTGCTCCAGAATGTCCTGCTTGGCTCTGGGGAGGGCAGAAATGGCGGTTTCGGCACGTTAGGTTCAGTTAGGGCACGTTTGGCTATGTTCTGTTCCTTTGGGATGGGTTTGGGTAGCTTTGACTGTTCTGATATACGATGCCATTCTACAGATTTCTGCGATATACTCTCCACTAATGTATTGTGCTGGGCTCCATGGACGCCGGCAATAGTGCTCGCTGCACGTTAGTTTGAGCAACGTTACGGTTGGTTATGTTACCATCGCCTAGGCTAGGAGTGGATAGCTTCGACTTTGGTTCTAT
>NW_016924563.1:0-609 GCF_001483705.2 Eufriesea mexicana
ACGGTTGGTTAGGTTAGGAGAGGGTAGCTTTGACTTTTCTGCTATACGCTGCTATTCGGTGGATTCCGGTGCTCCACTGCAATCCCATATGTTCAACTTTGCTCTGGAAAAGGCAGCAATAGGTGTCTTGGTACATTATGCTTAGATAGGCATCGGTAGTTTGGGTCGCGTTAAGTCAGTTTTGGTTAGGATACTTTTGACCTTTGTGCTTTCCACTTAAACCCCGCGGAGGACTGTTATCTACTGTGCTGTAGTACATTCAGCTTGGCTTCGCGGAGGTCAGCAAGAGGAGAGTTAGGTGGAGGTCAGTTACAGTTGGTTATGCTGCGTTTGGTTATGTTAGGACAGGACAGCTGTGACTTTTGTGTTATGCACTGCTATTTGGTGGATTCCTGCGATCTACTGTGATCTAATATGACCTGATTTGCTTGGTGTAGGCCAGAAGCGGTGGCCGCGGCGCGATAGGCGGAGATAGGATACGCTATGTTAGGTTTGGTTTGTTTGGCTGAGGATCGGATATCTTTAACCCTTGTGCTGTACACTGAATTGCGGTACATTCCTGCGCTCTACATTGCTCTACCATACTCTGCTCGAATCTGTGGTGTCCTG
>NW_016924564.1:0-525 GCF_001483705.2 Eufriesea mexicana
CTAGCTATACCTAACGTGCCGAGGCCACTGTTACTAGACGCCCAAGAGAAAAGCAGAGCATATGTACATGTACAGACCAGAAGTACACCGAACAGCAGTCTGTTGCATAAAAGTCGAAGATATCCTAACCTAACCTGAAGTAACCTAACCTGAAGGAACGAGGCATAGCTCAACATAACGTGCCACGACCACTGCTCCTGGCCTCCCGAAGCGAAGCAGAATGCAGTGGAGCTCAGTAAGTAACTGATGTCCACCTTATAACAGTGTGTAGGACGAAAGTCACATATACCCTAACCAAACATTACCTAACCTAACATAACCAAACTTAACGTATCTCAAGCTATCGTGCCGAGACCACTATTACAGGCCACCCCAGTGCCAAGCAGAGCATATTAGTGCAGACTAGAGCGCAGATATCCACGGGAAATCTGTGAATAGCACAAAAATAAGAGTAGCATAATGAACTTAACACTATCAAACGTAACCTAATTCCACCTAACGTGCCGAAAGAACTACTGCTGTCCT
>NW_016924565.1:0-334 GCF_001483705.2 Eufriesea mexicana
GAATCTGGTTGAAAATAAAGATATTATTAACATTTTTCTCTAATATCGTGGCGAGCTAACTTTGTTACATAAATAAGGAGGAAAAATTCTATTGGCGTGATATAGCCTTTGCAATGCTACAGAACCTGTCTCGAACGTTCAATTTTATTTTCATTTTCGGATAATATCGTGGTGAGCAATGCTCCTTGCATAAATCAGGAGGATATATTCTATTGGCGTGCTATGGCCATTCCAGTGCAATAAAATCTGGCTGAACATTCACTTTTATTGACATTTTCGAATAATATCGTGGTGAGCTATCATTTTTGCATAAATAAGGTGGAAAAATTCCGTT
>NW_016924566.1:0-1005 GCF_001483705.2 Eufriesea mexicana
TGTCTATATAATTATATTTTCAAGCCAGGTACTATAGCACTGCAACGGCTATAGCACGCCAATTGAATCTTTCCTCCTAATTTATGCAAGAAAGTTAGCTCACCGCGATATTATTCCAAAATGTCAATAAAATTGCATTTCCCAAACAGATTCTATTGCAATGCAACGGCGGTGGCACGCCAATAGAATCTTTCCTCCTTATTTTGAAAGAAAGACCGCTCACCGCGACATTAGTCGAAAATGTGAACAAAATTGAATCCTCCATCCACATTCTGTTGCGCTGCAGCGGCTATAGCACGCCAATGGAATTTTTCCTCCTTATTTACGCAAGAAAGTTAGCGCACCACGATATTGGGAGGAAATGTTAATAAAATTGGATTTTCCAGGCAGATGCTATAGCATTGTAATTGCTATAGGACGCCAATAGTCTCTTTCTTCCTCATATAGGCAAGAAAGTTAGCGCACCAAGATACTAGAAGAAAATGTCAATAAAATTGGATTTTCCAGCCAGATTCTTTTACGCTACAATGGCCATAGCACGCCAATAGCATCTTTCCTCCTTATTTATGCAAGGAGGTTAGCACACGGCGATACTAGCTGAAAATGTCAATAAATTTAAATTTTCCAGTCAGATTCTGTAGCATTGCAATGGAAATAGCACGACATTAGAATATTTCCGTCTTATCTAAGCAAGATAGTTACCTCACCACGATATTAAACGAAAATGTCAATAAAATTGAATTTTCCAGCCAGTTTCTATAGCACTGCAATGGCAATAGCACGCCAATAGTATTCTACCTGCTTGTTAATGCAAGAAAGATAGATCACCACAGTATTAATCGAAAACATCAATCAAACTGAATCTTCCAGCGAGACTCTATAGCACAGCCACTGGCATTGCACGCAAATAGAATCTTTCCTCCTTATTTATGCAAGAAAGACAGCACACCACGATATTAGTTGAAAATGTCAATAAAATTTAATTATCCAGCATGGTTCTATAGC
>NW_016924567.1:0-1771 GCF_001483705.2 Eufriesea mexicana
CTATAGCATTGCAATGGCTATAGCACGCCTATAGCATCTTTCCCCCTTATTTATGAATGAAAGCTATCTCGCCACGATGCTAGTCAAAAATGACAATAAAACTCATGTTTCCCTCTAGATTCTATTCCATTGCAATGGCTATAACTCGCCAATAGAATCTTTCCTCCTTATTTATGAAAGAAAGCTTGCTGACCTTTATACTTGTCGGTAATGTCAATAAAAGTCATGTTTCAATCCAGATTCTATAGTATACCAATATCTATAGCACGTCATTCGAATCTGTCCTCCTTATTCATGGAAGGAAGGTAGCTCACCACGACACACGCCGAAAATGTCAAAAAAATTCATTTCTCCATCCATATTCTGTTGCATTACAGTGACTTTAGCCCGCCAAAAGATTTCTACATCCTTTTTAGTGCACGATAGTCAGACCAACAATATATTAGTCGAAAATGTCAATAAAATCGTATTCTCCAGCCAGATTCTATAGCATTGCGATGGCCATAGCACGCCAATAGAATCTCCCCGCCCCCTATTTATGTAAGAAAGTTAGGTCACCACGATATTAGTTTAAAATATCAATAAATTTGAATTTTCCAGCCAGATTCTATAGCACTGCAATGGCCATAGCACGCCAATAGATCCTTTCCCCCTTATTTTTGCAAGAAAGCTGGCTCACCACGATACTAGTTAAAAATGTCAATAAAATTGAACTTTCAATAATGATTCTATAGCATTGCAATGGCTACAGCATGCCAACAGCATCTTTCCCCCTTGTTTATGAAAGAAAGATAGCTCACCTCGATAACAGTTAAAAATGTCAATGAAACTGAACTTTCCAACCAGAGTCTATAGCACTGCAATGGCTGCAGCATGCCAATAGATTCATTCCTCCATATTTAGTCAAGAAAGTTAAGTCACCACGATATTATTCGAAAATGACAGTAAAAATGAACCTTCCAGCCTGATTCTGTAGCATTGCATTGGCCATAGCAGGCCAATCGGATCCTGCCTCCTCATGTATGCACGAAAGCTAGCTTACCACGATATTAGATGAAATCGTCGATATAATCTATTTCTCCAGACAGATTCTACGGTATTCATCTGGCTATAGCACGCCAATAGTGTCTTTCCTCCTTATTTAAGCAAGAAAGGTAGCTCACCACGACATAGGTCGAAAATGTCACAAAAATTGAATTTTCCATCCATATTCTGTTCCATTACAGTGGCTTCAGCACGCCAAAATATTCCTACATCCTTTTTTGTGGACGATAGTTAGATCAACACAATATTAGTCGTAAATGTCAATAAAATCGTATTCTCCAGCCAGATTACATAGCATTGCGATGGCTATAGTTCGCTACTAGAATCTCCCCTCCTCATTTAAGCAAGAAAGTTGCCTCCCCACGATATCAGTGGAAAATGATAAAAAATTGAATTTCCCAGCCAAATTTTAAAGCCAAATTTTATGGCATTACAATGGCTACAGCACGCCAATAGAACCTTTCATCCATATTTATGCAGGTAAGCTAGCTTTACACGATATTGGTCGAAAATGTAAATAAATTCGTATTTTCCTGCCAGATGCTATAGCATTGCGATGGCTATAGCACGCCAATCGAATCACCCCCACCCCCCCTTATTTATGTAAGAAAGTTAGCTCACCACGATATTAGTATAAAATGTCAATAAATACGAATTTTCCAGCCAGATTCTATTGCACTGCAATGGCCATAGCACGCCACTTGTATCTTTCCTCCTTATTTATGCA
>NW_016924568.1:0-3249 GCF_001483705.2 Eufriesea mexicana
GGAGGCCAGCAATAGCGGTTTCGGCACGTTAGAATGTGTTATGTTACGTTTGCTTAGGTTATGCTTGTTTGGGATAGGTGCGGATAGCTTTGTCTTCCTTGGCGTAGACTGTTATTCGTTGAATTTCTGCGCTCTGCTGCGCTCTGCTATACTCTGATCGACTCTGCGGATGCTAGAAATAGTGGTCTCGGCACGTTAAGTTTAGTTTGTCACGTTTGGTTAGGTTAGGTTAGGCCAGGTCAGGTTAGGATATGTTTGCCTTTTGTGCAACGGTCTGCTATTTTTCGGCTCTCTGCGCTCTACAGTGCCCTAGTATATTCTGCTTGCCTCTGTGGATTTCAGCAATATTTGTCTCGGCGCGTTAGGTTAAGGTAGGATACGTTTGGTTATATTAAGTTTGGATGGGTTTGTAGGGTGTAGATTTGACTCTCGTCCTATACACTGCTATTCGGTGTATTTCTATTCTCTAGATTGCTCTACTGTACTCGGTCCGACGCTGGGGATGCCAGTAATAGCGTCTCCGGCTCTTAGCCTTGATTTACGCTACGTCCGGTTATGTTACGTTTGGTCAGGGTAGGAGTGTATAGCACGGACTTTTCTGCTATATACTGTTATGCGGTGGACTTCTGCGTTGCGCTGTGTTGTGATATGTTCAGCTTGGCTCTGGGAAAGCCAGCAGTAGTGGTCTTACCACGTTACGCTGCGTTATGCTGCGTTTGGTTAGCTTAGATTTGGGTATCTTCGACTTTTGTGCTTTGCGCAGTGATGCGGTGGTCTACAGCACTTTGCTGTGCTCTAGTACATTCTGCTGAGCCCTGGGGATGGCAGCAATAGTGTTCCAGGCACGTTAGGTTGAGCAAGGTTACGTTTGTTTACGTTAAAGCAAGGTTACGTTTGTTTACGATATGTTTGGCTATGCTAGGCTAGGGCAGCTTTGTCTTTTGCGCTATGCACTGCTATTCGGCGGATTTATGCGCTTTACTCTGCTCTAGTATATTCCGCCTGGCCCTGGGAAGTCAGCAATAGTGGTCTGGCCACGTTATGTGGAGTTAGGTTACGTTTGGCTTTATTACGTTGGTTTTGATTATGTCCTGGTAGCTTTGACTTTCGCGGCGTACACCGCTATGCGGCGGATTTTTGCGCTCTACTGTGCTCTAGTATATTCTGCTCGTCTCTGGGGATGACAGAAATAATATCCGTGGCACGAAAGGTTGAGTTATGTTATGTTCGGTTAGATTAGGATAGGATACGTTCGGTTGGGATATCCTTGACTTTTGCGCTAAACACTGCTATTCGGTGTATTTTTGCCCTCTACTGTGCGCCAATATTTTCTGCTTGGCTCTGGTTATGCCTGCAGTAGTGGTCTTGTCTCGTTAGGTTTAGATATTCCACGTTTGGTTAGGTTAGGATAGGTGAGGTTAGGTAAGAATATCTTTGATCTTTGTGCTATACACTCCTATTTGGTGGCGCTTTGCGCTCTGCTGTGATCTAGTATATTCTGCCTGGCCCTGTGGAGACGAGCAGTAGCGGTAGGGGCACGTTAGGTTAAGATAGGTGTCGTTTGGTTTTGTCACGTTTCGAGAAGTTAGGAGAGTGTTGCTTTGTCTTTTGCGCTATACACTGATATACGGTCGTTGCTACGCTCTACGTTGCTCTGCAATAATCTGCTCGTCTATGGGGTAGCCAGCAATAGTTGTCCGGGCCCATTAGTTTGAGTTAGGATAAGTTCGATTACGTTACGTTAGTTTGGGTTAGGTATGGATAGATATGACTTTCCTGGTGTACACTGCTATTCTGTGGGTCGGTAAGCTCCACTGTGCTCTAGCATGTTCTGCTTGTCTCTGGGGAAGCCAGCAATAGTGGCGGCGGCACGTTAGGTTTAGTTATTCTAAGTTTGGTTAGGTTAGGTTGGGTCGGGTTTGGTTAGGATATCCTTGACTTTTGTGCTGTATATTGCTGTTTGGCGGCTTTCTGTGCTCTACTGTGCCCTACTCTGCTGTGCTCGACCCTGCGGGGGCCAGCAGTATTGGTCGGGTCGCGATAGGTTTTGTTAGGAAACGTCTGGTAGTGATACGATTGGTTTGGTTTGACCAGGTTACTCTAGGATATCTTCGGCTTTTGTGCTATTCGTTGCAATGCGGTGTATTTCTGCGCTATACTGTACTTTGGAGCATTCTTCTTGTCCCTATGGAGGCGAGCAATAGTGGTTTTAGCGAGTTAGGTTGAGTTATGTTACGTCTGAAAATGTCACGTTTGGCTCGATTAGGAGAGGCTACTACGACTGTTGTGCTATACGCTGCTATTTGGTGGATGCCTGCGCTCTAATTTTCTCTAATATGCTCTGAATGGCTCTACGAAGGCAACCAAAAGCCGTCGCGGCACGTTATGTTGAGTTATGCCACGTTCGGTTACGATATCTAAGGCCTTTGTGCTATTCACTGCAATGCGGTGGGTTTCTGCGCTCTACTGTGCCCTAGTACATTCTGCGTTCCTCTATGGATGGCAGCAATGGTGGTCTGGCCATGTTATGTTGAGTTAGGCTTCGCTTGGATATTTTACGTTTCGCTACGTTAGGATAGGCTACTTTGTCTTTTGTTCTGTACACCGCTGTTCCATGGATTTCTGCGTTATAATGTGCTCTAACATGCTCTGCTTCGCACTGGTGTGGCCAGGAGCATTCTTCGCGTCACGTTGCTTTCAGCATTGCTACGCCTGGTTAGGTTAGGTTGGGTCAGACCTTGGGTTACGTTTGGTCAGGATAGCTCTGATTTTCGTGCCGTACATTGTTATTCCGTGTTTTTCTGCGTTCTACTGTGTTCTAATACTTTCTGCTTCGATCTGTGGTGGCCAGCGATAGTGGTCTCGGTTCGTTAGGTTGAATTATGTTACGTTTGGTCATGTTGGGCAAGGGCATGTTAGGGTAGGTCATCTTCGTCTTTTGTGCTATTCACTAGAATGTTGTGCGTTTCTGCGCTCTACTGTGCTGTACTACATTCTGCTTGTATCTGTGGAGGCCAGCAACGGCGGTCACGGCGTGTTCGTCTGGGTTATGCTCCGTTTGGGTTTGTAACGTTTGGCTAGGTTAGGATAGGCTACATCGACTTTTGTGCTATACAGTGCTATTCAGTGCGTTTCTGCGCTCTAATGTGCACTTATACGCTCTGCTTGGCGATACGAATGCCACCTATAGCGGTCGCGGCACGTTATGTTGAATTACACTACGCTTGGTTAGGTTAGGTTACGTCGGTT
>NW_016924569.1:0-897 GCF_001483705.2 Eufriesea mexicana
CTATAGCATTGCGATGGCTATAGCACGCCAATAGTATCTTTCCTCCTTAATTATGCAACAAAGCTACCTCACCACGATACTATAAGAAAATGTTAATAAAATTGGATTTTCCAACCAGATTATACATCATTGAAACGGCTAAAGGACGGCAATAGAATTTTTCCTCCTTATTTAGGCAAGAACGTTAGCTCACCCCGATATTGGTCGAAAATGTTAATAAATTTATATTTTCCAGCCAGATACTATAGCACTGCAAGGGCTATAGCAAGCCAATGGAATTTTTCCTCCTTATTTATGCAGGTAAGTTTGCTCACCACAACATAAGTCGAAATTGTGAATAAAATTGAATCTCCCAGACCGATTCTATAGCATTGCTATGGCTATAGCACACCAATAGAATCTGTCCTCCTTATACATGCAAGAAAGCTAGATCACTGCGATATTATTCGAAAATGTCAATGAAATTTAATTTTCCAGCCAGATTCTATAGCATTACATTGGCTATAGCAAGGCTATAGCACGCCAATAGAATGTTTCATACTTATTTATGCAAGGAGCTTAGCTCACCGCAATAATAGTTCAAAATGTCAATAAAATTTTAATTTTCCAACTAGATTCTATAGCATTGCGATGGCTATAGCACGCCAATAGTATCTTTCCTCCTTATTCATACAAGAAAGTTAGCTCGCGCCGATATTAGTCGAAACTGTCAATATAATTATATTTTCCAGCCAGACACTATAGCACTGCATCGACTATAGGACGCCAACGGAATTTTGCCTTCATATTCATGCAAGAAAGTTAGCTCACCACGATATTGGAAGAAAATGTCAGTAAAATTGGATTTTCCAGACTGATTACATAGCATTGCAATGGCTATAGCACGCCAACAGGATA
>NW_016924570.1:0-900 GCF_001483705.2 Eufriesea mexicana
ATGCGTTCTACTGATATTAAATATTCATTGCTTTGCTCTGGGTATACCACAAATAGTGGCCTGGCACCTAGTGTCGTGTTAGGTCACGTTCGGTTGTGTTAGGTTCGTTTGTGTTAGGTTGGGATATTTTTTACCGTCGTACCATACGCTGCCTCTCTGTGGACCTGTGCCCTCTACTCTCCTCTAATGTGCCCCGCTTGGCGATAGTGATGCCGTCAAGAGTGGGCTAGACACGTTAGGGTGGGAATGGTTACGTTTGATTGTGTTAGGTTAGGCCAGGTTAGGTCTGGATATATTTTACTCTTCTACTGTACACCACAATGCGGCTGATTTCTGCGCGCCACTTTGCTCTAGTATTGTCTGCTTTGCTCTGTGGAGGTCAGGAATTGTGGTCTAGGAACGTTAGGGTGAGTTAGGCTACGTTTATTTGTAATACGTTTGGTTAGGTTAGGATAGGAAAACTTTGACTTCTGTGCTATACACTGCTATTCGGAGGGTTTCTATGCACTCCGTGGCTCTACTTTGCTCTGCTCGGCCCTTGCGATAGTAGGAATAGTGGTCTCGTCTCGTTAGGCTTAGTTATTCCATGCTCTGTTAGGCTAAGTTAGGCCTGGTTAGGTTCGGATACCTTTGATTTCTGTGCTATACACTGCTATTTGGTGGCTGTCTGCGATTTACTGTGCTCTCGTACACTCTGCTTGGCTCTGTTGAGTTCAGCAGCAGTGGTCTCGGCACGTCAGGTGGAGTGGGGTCACGTTCGGTTACGTTACGTTTGGTTAGGTTAGGATAACATAGCCTTGACCATTGCGCCGTAAACTGCCATTCATTGGATTTCTGCGCTCTACATTGCACTATTATACTCTGCTCGATTGTGATCTAGCCGGAAATAGTGTTCGTGAC
>NW_016924570.1:1186-2984 GCF_001483705.2 Eufriesea mexicana
CGTGGCACGTAAGGTCGAGGTATGCTATGTTTGGCTGGGTTAGGTTTAGTTAGGCTTGGTTAGGGTAGCTTTGACTTTTGTGCTGTACACTTCTATTCGAGGGATCTCTGCGCTGTACTTCTCTCTCATTTGCTCTGATTGGTGCCGGGGAGGCCAGTAATGGCGGTCCCGGCACGTTAGGTTGAGTCAGGTTTCGCTTCGCAATACTACGTTTGGACATGGTAGGATAGGATGGCCTTGTCTTCTGCGCTATGCACTGCTGTTCTGCGGATTTCTACGCTCTAGGTTGCTCTACTATACTCCGCTCGACTCTGGGGAGTCCAGTAATAGTGGTCCCGGCCAGTTAGGTTGAGTTAGGTTACGTTTCGTTTCGTTACGTTATCCTGGATCAGGTATGGATAGGTTTGACTTTCTCGGTATAAGCTGCTATTCGGAGGATTTCTAGCCTCCGGTGCGCTGTAGTAAGTTCTGCTTGGCTCTGGGGAACACAGCTATACTGGTCCCGGCATGGCAGTTTGAAATAGGATACGTTTGATTATGTTACGTTAGCCCTGGTTTGCCAGTTATAGCTTCGACTTTCCGCTGTAGACTGCGATTCTGTGGCTTTCTGCGCTCTACACTACTCTATCATGCTCTGCTCGGCTCTGCGGGTGCCAGCAATACTGGTCGCGGCCCGTTTACTTGGGATTGGTTACGTTTCGGAAGGTTAGGTTCGGTTGGGTTAGGTTAGGAAAATTTCAACATATGTCCTCTACACTGATATCCCTATAGACTCCTGTGCTCTACTCTGCTCTATCATATTCTGCTCCTCTCTGGGGAGGCCAGCAATAGTGGTCGCGGCAGTTTACGTTTTGTTACTTTACGTTTGGTTATGTTAGGTTCGGCCTTGTTAGGTTCGGTTATCAATGACCTTTGTGCTATACGCAGTTATACTGTGGATTCCTGCCCTACGCACAGCTCTTATCTGATCTGCTAGACGCTGGGGAGGCAGGAAATTGTGGCTGCTGCACTTTTCCCTGAGTTTGGCTACCTTAGGTTAGATTATGTTTGTTTGTGTTCCGCTTGGATATCTTTGACTTCTGTGATGCACAGTGCGATTCTATGGATTTCTGCGACCTTCTCCCCTCTAGTATGTACTGCTTGGCTCTGTGGAGGCCAGAAATAGTGGCCGCGGCATGTTAGGTTGAGTTAGGTTACGTTTGGTTAGTCTACGTTAGCATGTGTATGGTGCAGATAGCTATGATTTTTCCGCTATACCCTGCGATTCCATGGATTTCTGCGCCCTACTCTCCTCTAATATGCTCTGCATTGCCAGGGATGCCAGTAGTAGTGAAAGCGGCACATTACGTTTTGTTAGATGTCTCTTGGTTGCGATGGGTTTGGTTAGGGTAGGACGGTATAGCTTTGATTTTTATGCTACACAATGCAATTCGGTGGATTCCTGCGCTCTACATGGCCTTGCTATGCTCTGCTCGACACTCGGGGTGCCAACAATAGTGGCCGCCGCACTTTAGGTTTAGTTAGGCTACGTTTGGGTATTTGTCGATTGGATAGGTTAGGAGAGGGTAGTTTTGACCTTTGCGGTATACGTTCTTGCTCGGTGGATTTCTGCGCTCTACTGTGCTGTATCACACTCTGCTTGTGTCTGTGGGCGACAGGAATTGTGGTCGCGTCACGTTAGGTTGAGGTATGCTACGTTTGGTTAGGATGGCTTCGACTTTTATGATATTCGCAGCTAATCTGTGGATTTCGGCACCCTACACTGCACTAATGTTCTCTGCTTTGCTCTGGGGATGGC
>NW_016924570.1:3802-4138 GCF_001483705.2 Eufriesea mexicana
ACTCTGCTTGTCTCTGTGGATGCCAGGAATAGTGCTCTCGGCAGATTAATTTGAGCTATGTCACGTTTGGTTCGGTTAGGTTTGCTTAGGCCTCGTTAGCTTAGCTTTGACTTGTGTGCTAAAAACAGCTGCTCGGATGATTTCAGAGCTATAGAATGCTCTCCTATACTCTGCTTAGCTCTTGTGAGACAAGCAAAAGCGGTCGTGGCACGTAAGGATCTGCTACGTTACTCTGCTTGTGCTACGTTTGTTCAGGTTTGGACAGAATAGCTGTGACTTTTGTGTTATACACTGCTATTCGGTGTACTTCTGCGCTCTACTCTGCTGTAATATGCT
>NW_016924571.1:0-886 GCF_001483705.2 Eufriesea mexicana
CCTACCCTAACATAACCAAACGTAATATGACACAAGCGAACGAGCCGCGGACAATATTTCTGGTCTTCCCGCAGCAAAGCAGAGAAAATTAGAATAGAGGAGAGTGCAGAAGTCCACCGAATAGCAGTGCACAGCACAAGAGTGTAAGCTATCCTATCCAAACGACACCAAACTTAACATAACCAAACGCAACCTGTCTCAGCCTAACGTGTCCAGGGCACTACTGCTGGCCTCCCCAATGCCAAGCAAAATATACTAGAGCGCATTAGAGCGCAGAAATCAGCCGAATAGCAGTGTACAGCACGAGAGTTATAGCTACCCTGACCAAACATTGCCTGGCCCAGCCTAACCGTACGTAACATGACCCAACATAACGTCACGAGGCAACTGTTGCTGTCCCTCCCATTTTCAAGCTGAAGCCATTAGAGCAGTGCAGGCCGCAGAAGTCCACCTAATACTGACTATAGCACTAAAGCCAAAGCTATCCTCCACTAACCTATCCAATCGTAACATAACCGAGCGTAACCTAACACAACCTATCGTTCCCAGACCGCTATTGCTGCCCTCCCCAGTGCAAAGCAGGTCATACTAGAGAACAGTAGAGCGCAAGGATGCACCGAACGGCATTGTACGGCACAAAGGTTGAAGCTATCCTAGCCGAACTTAGTTTAACCCAACCTGGCCGAACGTAACGAGACTCAACGTAACGTGCAGAGAACACTATCGCTGGCCTTCCAACGCTAGAAAACTGCAGGACGCGGAAATCCACTTATTAGAAGGCTATAGCGCTAAAGTGAAAGCTGTCCTCTCCTAACCTAGCCAGTCGTAACATATCCAAATGTAACGTAACTCATCCTAACGTGCCGCGAGCACTATTGCTGGCATT
>NW_016924572.1:0-201 GCF_001483705.2 Eufriesea mexicana
CGCCTAACGCCTTCAATCCAATGGCAAGTACAGCCATCTACTTTCCAGATAATAGGTCAATTCGAAGTCAATAATCTGTTATAGCATGGTGAATAGATCGCCTAACGCCTTCAATCCAATGGCAAGTACAGCCATCTACTTGCCGGAGAATAGGAATATCCAAAGTCTATAATCTGTTATAGCTGGGTGAATAGATCGCCT
>NW_016924573.1:0-577 GCF_001483705.2 Eufriesea mexicana
CACGATATTAGTCGAAGTTGTCAATAAAATTGAATTTTCGAGGCGGATCCTATAGCATTGCAACGGTTATAGCACGCCAGTACAATCTTTCCTCCTTACATATGCAAGAAAGCTAGGTCACCGCGATATTTGTCGAAAATGTCAATAAGGTTGCATTTTCCATCCATATACCATTGAAATGCAATGCCTATAGCTGGCCAATAGAATCTTGCCTCCTTATTAATGCAGGAAAGCTACTTCACCACGATATCAGTCGAAAATGTCAATAAAATTGAATTTTCCAGCCAGATTCTGTAGCATTGCAATGGCTATAGCTCGCCAGTAGAATAAAAAAAAATTTCCTCCTTATTTAGGCAGGTATGTCAGCTCACCACGATATTAGTCGAAAATTTCAATAAAACTGAATTTTCTATACGGATAACATAGAATTGCAATGGCTATAGCTGGCCAATAGAATCTTACCCACTTAATTATGCACGACAGTTACCACACAACGTTATTATTCGAAATTGTTATTAAAATTGAATTTTCGAGGCAGATTCAAAAGAATTGTAATGGCTATAGCACGGCAATAGTA
>NW_016924574.1:0-816 GCF_001483705.2 Eufriesea mexicana
AGTCAGATTTTATAGCATTGCAATGGCTATAGCATGCCAATAGAATCTTTCCTCCTTATTTATTGATCAAAATTAGCTCACCACGATATCAGTCGAAAACTTCAACAAAATGTAATTTTCAGTACAGATTCTATAGCATTGCAATGGCTATAGCATGCCAATAGTATCATTCCTCCTTACTTATGGATGGAAATTAGCTCACCACGATATTAGTTGACAATGTCTATAAAATTGAATTTTCCAGTCAGGTTTTATAGCAATGCAATGGCGCCATCATTCCAATAGAATCTTTCCTCCTGATTTATGCAAGAAATCTAGCTCATCTTACCACGATATTAGTCGAAAGTGCCAATAAAATTGTATTTTCCAGTCAGATTCTATCGCATTGCAGTAGCTATAGCATACCAATGTAATCATTCCTCCTCATATATGCAAGATTATTTGCACAACACGATATTGGTCGAAAATGTCAATATAATTGAATTTTCCAGGCACATTCTGTACCATTACAATGGCTATAGCATGCCAATAGAATCTTTCCTCCTTATTTATGGAAGAAAATTAGCTCACCACTATATTAGTTGAAAACGTCAATAGAATTGAATTTTCCAGTCAGATTTTATAGCATTGCAATGGCTATAGCAAGCCACTAGAATATTTTCCCCTTATTCATGCAAGAAAATTAGCTCACCACGATATTAATCGAAAGTGCCAGTAAAATTATATTTTCGAGTCAGATTCTACCGCATTGCTATGGCTATAGCATGCCAATGGAATCTTTCCTCCTTATTTATGCAAGATAATTAGCGCAACACG
>NW_016924575.1:0-349 GCF_001483705.2 Eufriesea mexicana
TTTGGCTTTTGTGCTATACCCTGCCATTCGTTGGGTTTCTGCGCTCTGCGGTGTTCTAATGAGTTCAGCTTGGCCGTGGGGAGGCAAGTATTAGTGGTCTCGTGACGTTAGGTTTACTTAGGCTACGTTCGGTTATGTTAAGTTTGGTTTGGTGAGAACAGCATATTTTCGACTATTGTGATATGCACTGCGATTCGCTGGAATCCTGCTCTCCAAATTGCTCTACTATACTCTGCTCGGCACTCGGGAGTCCAGCCACGGTGGTTGTGGCATGGTAGTTTGTGTCAGGTTGCGTTTGGTTGTGTTACGTTTTGTTTGTTTAGGACAGGGTGACTTCGACTTTTGAGCC
>NW_016924576.1:0-821 GCF_001483705.2 Eufriesea mexicana
GTTCAAAAACTAAAACAGCAGGAGTAAAGTAGAAATCATATATGTTTTCAGAATTTAGGCCTGATATTATTATTCTTTGTAATGAAAAATTTTGTTACAGGGACTTCAATCTTTTATCATTTGGTAAAGAAGCAGAGGAAGATGAAGAATCTGTGATATTAAATAAAAAGTTTAGTGGTAGGAGCAAATCTGCTCTTGATCATTTAACTGATTCAAAATTAAGTACACAACCAGCTGTTGAACCGTCTAGACTTCCAAATAAAAAAAGGAAAGAAGGCCGTAGTAGCGATAGGGAAAGTGACAATGAATTAAAAAGTCAAGAAGAATTAGAAATTGTGGAGAAAGGAAAAGGGTTGGTTTATGGTTTAGATTATAACTATGTTATAGAATGTAGGAATTTTTATTGACTGTCTTATATTTATATTTTCAGAACAATGAAGAAAAGGATAAAAAATAAATTAATAGTTACAAGAAAGAAATCGAAGAAAGTGGAAAATTATAAAATCGATGATGTTGAAGGTGATACGGATATAAAGGAAAATGAATATGGAATAAAAAAAACTCCTTATTAGGTTTAGAGCAAGAGAAAGCTGGGGAAATGCACGATAAGAGATATAAAAAATTATTAGGATAACTCATGCATTTGAATAGAATCATTTATCATATGTTTATAAATATTGTACATATATATTTGGTCATTATAATGATAATTATTACGTGATATGTATTACGAAACATGTTTTTCTCGCAACGGTAGAATCTACTCAGATTCTAATGTCTATATGTCATTATTTATTATGTCGTTAACAATTAACATGTAT
>NW_016924577.1:0-1643 GCF_001483705.2 Eufriesea mexicana
GAGCTTTGAGTATGCTAGAGCTTACAGTGTGCACTATGAGTACGTATGGGTTTCGCGAGCTTTTGAGCTTGCGAGATTTTTTGCTGATTTTTGGACGAAAAATTTCTCTGTCTCAGCGAATGGAAAAAGCCAACATTTTTCCATGGCGGCCGAATCGATTGCGGGGTTAATCAAACTGATGCTCAGGTACATACCTACCATGTGTTTAAATTGCCTGGGTTTAGGTCACGTGGTTCGAATTTTACAGCGTTTCAAAGTCAGGCTGAATGTGTCGGTATTGCGGGCTACTTTTGATGCTGCTGCAAGCTTCCTAGTGAGGCTATGAGTGCGAGCTTTGAGTATGCTAGAGCTTACAGTGTGCACTATGAGTACGTATGGGTTTTGCGAGCTTTCGAGCCTGCGACATTTTTTGCTGATTTTTGGACGAAAAATTTCTCTGTCTCAGCGAATGGAAAAAGTCAACATTTTTGGATGGCGGCCGAATCGATTGCGGTGTGAATCAAACTCATGCTCAGGTACATACCTACCATGTGTGAAAATTGCGTGGGTGTAGGTCACGTGGTTCGAATTTTACGGCGTTTGGAAAACAGACATATCTTCTTTGTATTCTGCGCACAATATTTTGCAGTCTGCCGTTTGATTGCTACTCAATTTGCGATATTGTATCAGGAATACATAATCTGCAAGGAGGTCGCTCGTCGAGACCGTGCCAAGAAATGACGTCATTTTCAAGAATTCTTGGACAATAATTTTGCTGCCTACGTGGACAATACTTTTACCGCTTCTGGACAATACTTTTGCAGTTTCGAGACAATACTTTTTCCGTTTCTGGACAATAGTTTTGCCTTCTTTGGACGATAATTTTGCCGCTGCGGTGCACAATTCTTTTGCTGCTTCGAAGGAAAATTTTTGGCCGATTTGACTAGCTTATATTAGGAGAATATAATATGTCAGGAGGTCGCTGACGGAAACAGTTTCATGAAACGATGTCACTTCCTAGAATTATGGGACGATACTTTCGCCGCCTTTGGCGTGATACATTTGGCCAATTTCACAACTTTGTATCAGGATAGCATAACTTGTAAGGAGGTCGATCGTGGCACCATTTCCAAGAAATGACGTCATTTCAAAGGATTTTGCTGATAATATGATTGCAGTCTTAGTAAGAAATTTTCTGCCGATTTCGCAATTTTGTATCAGGAATACATAACATGATAAGAGGTTGTTCATCGATCAATTCCAAGAACTGACGTCATTTCCAAGAATTTGTTCGAATAATTCTTTTACAGCCTGGTCGTAAAATTTTCTGCCAATTCTACCATTTTGTATTAGGAGTACATAACGTGTCCGGAGGTTTTTCTCCGATTAATTGCAAGAAATGGCATCACTTTCTATTATTGCTATCGAGACAAATTTTGCTGCGTTTGCATGAATATACATATTATACATAGACTGCTATTGGAGTAAACTTTTAATTGTTTTACGCATCTTACCTGCCTTGCTTATCATACTTACCTTACTTACCTTACCTCCCATACTTGATTCGTCTTAATGTTCATATTGCTGTTAGATATAGCCCGCTCTTTATTTTCAAAGTTCAAAGAAAACATTGAAAATATACAAGAGATAAGACACATCTTAAA
>NW_016924578.1:0-358 GCF_001483705.2 Eufriesea mexicana
GCAGCGGCACGTTATGATTCGTTGGGCTGCATTAGGTTTGGCTACGTTCATTAGGGTCAGGTTCGGTGAGCTTTGACCTTTCTGTCCTACGCTGCGAATCTATAGACATCTGCGCCCTGCTCTCCTATAATATATTCTGCCTGGCACTGTGGAGGCCAGCAATAGTGATTGCGGCATGTTAGTGTCAGTTAGGTTACATTTGTTTATGTTACGATTGGTTCGGTAAGGACAGGTTGGCTTTAAATTTTGAGCTATGCACTGCTATTCCGATGTCTTCTGCGCTCTACTGTGACCCAGCATTTTCTTCTTGGACCTATGGAAGCCAGCAATATTGGTCTCGTCACGTTATGTTGTGTTA
>NW_016924579.1:0-979 GCF_001483705.2 Eufriesea mexicana
TCGACTAATATCGTTGTGAGCAAACCTTTCTGCGTAAATAAGGAGGAACGATAATATTGGTTTGCTCTAACGACTGCATTGCAGTAGAATCCGACTAAAAAGTTCAATTTCATTAACATTTTCGACTAATATCTTGTTGACCAATCTTTTCTGCACATAAAAGGAGGAACAATTCCGCTGGATTGCTATAGCCATGGCATTGCAACTGAATCTACCCGAAAAGCTCTATTTTAATGAAATCTCCGTGTAACATAGTTGTGAGCAAGGTTTTCTGCATATACAAGCCGTCTCAATATATTGCTTTGTTATAGCCATTGCAATGCAATAGAGTCTGACTGATAAGTTCAATTTTATTGTACCTTTGTCTAATATCGTGGTGAGCAAGTTTCTCTGCCTGAATAAGGAGTAAAGATCCTCTTGGTTTGCGATAGCCATTGCATTGCAACAGAAACTGTCAGAAAGGTTCAATTCCTTTGACATTTTCGACCAATATCGTGGTGAGCAAGTTTTTCTGCATGAATTAGGAGGAAAGATTCTATTGGTTTGCTATAGCCGTTGCATTGCTATAGAAGCCGTCTGGGAATTTCAATTTTTTTGACATTTTCGACTAGTATCCTGGAGTGATCAGTAAGCTCACTGCATAAATAAGGAGAACAGATGCTATTGGTTTGCTATAGCCGTTGAGTTGTAATAGTATCTGGCCGTAAAGTTCAATTTTATTGACATTTTCGGTTTCTATCGAAGTGAACACACTTTTCTGTGTAAATAAGGAGAAAGGATACCACTCGTTTGCTATAGGAATTGCATTGCAATGTAATGTAAAAGAAATGTTCAATTTTATTGATGTTTTCGACTAATATCGCGTTGATCAAACTTTTCTGCGTAAATACGGAGGAAGGATTCTATTGGTTTGCTCTAACGACTGCATTGCAGTAGAATCCGACTGAAAAGTTCAATTTCATTAACATTTTCGACTAAT
>NW_016924580.1:0-6133 GCF_001483705.2 Eufriesea mexicana
AGAGCCAAGCAGAACATACTACAGTAGAGGCGAGCGCCGAAATCCGTAGGCCGCAGCGTACAGCAGAGGAGTCGAAGCTACCCAAATCTGATCCAAGCGAACATAACATTACCAATCGTGACATAATACAAGCTAATGTGCCGCAGCCGCTACCTCTGCCCTACCCAGAGCCAAGCTGGGCATACTAGAGCAGAGTAGATCGCAGAAATCCACCGAAAAGCAGTGTACAGCGCAAAAGTTAAAGCTACGCTAATGAAGCTTATTCTAACACAACCAAACCGAACGTAACATGACTCAATATAACGTGCCGAGACCACTATTGCTGTCCTTCCCAGAGCAAAGCTGAAAGTATTAGAGCACTGTAGGGCGCAGGAATCCACCTAACAGCAGGCCATAGCGCTAAAGTTGAAGATATCTCCTCCTAGCCTAACTAATCGTAACATATCCAAACGTAACCTAACTCAATCTTACGTAAAGCGACCACTATGCTTGGCCTCCCCAGAGCCAAGCAGGGCAGACTATTGGAGAGTAAAATGCAGGAATCCGTAGAACCGCAGTGTATATCTGAGAAGTCAAAACCACGCAAACCTAACCCAAGCCGACGGAACGTAGCCAAATATACCCTCACTCAACCTAACGTGCAGAGGCCGCTGTTGCTGCCATCCCCAGAGCCAAGAAAAACATACCGGTGCAAAGTAGAATGCAGAAGTCCACCGACTAGCAGTTTATTGCACAAAAGTCGAAGATACCCTGAACTAACCAGACCTAACCTAACCTAACCTAACTTAGCGTAGCTCGACACAACGAGCCGCTGCTGCCATACACGGAGCAAAGCGGAATACAGTAGAGCAGAGTAGGTCAAATGAGCCCGCCCAATAATAGTGTAGAGCACGAAAGTCGGAGCCACCATCGCCAAACATAACGTAACGTAACACAAGCAAACGTGTCCTAGCTCAACATAACGTGCCACTACTATTGCTGTCCTCCACAGGGCCAAGCGTAATATAGTAGAGCTCAGTCGAGTGCAGAAATCCTCCGAACAGCAGTGCATTTCACGAAAGTCAAAGATAACCTGTCCGAGCTTAACATAACCTACCCTAATCGAGCGTAACATAAATCGGCCTATCGTGCCGAGAGCACTATTTCTGGGCTTGCCATAGCCAACCAGAGAATATTGGAACACAGCAAGGCGCTGATACCCGCGGATAGCAGTGTTTAGCACAAAGTCTAATATGTCCTTTAAGAACATAACTGAATGTAGCCCAACTCAACCTAACGTGCCGAGACCACTATTGCTGGCCGCCCCAACGCCAAGCAGATTATACTACAGCACAGCAGAGCGCAGAAATCCACCGCATTTCAGTGTATGGCACAAAAGCCGTAGATATACCAACCTACCCGGTCGTGACGTAATCTAACCAAACGTGGCATAGCTCAAAATAACGTCCCGTGACTACTGCTCCTGGCCTCCCCAGAGCCAAGCAGAATGCAGTAGAGCACAGTAGATCACAGAAATCCAGCGAATAACTATGTATAGCACTAAATTCAAGGCTAAACTAACCAAACTTACCATAACCTAACCCACCAAAACGTAACATAACACAACGTAACGTGCGACGACCATTATTGCTCGCCTCCCTGAGTCGAGCTGGGTACAGTAGAGCAATGTAGAGTGCAAACATCCACCGAATAGCCGCGTATGGATCAAACGTCTAAGCTACTCTGTCCAAACCTACCCAAACGTGTCATAAGCAAACGTAAACTAACTCAACCTATCGCGCCGAGACCACTATTGCTGGCCTCCCCAAAAACATGCAGAACATATCAGAGGAAAGTAGAGCGCATATGTCAATAGAATCACAATGTATGTCACAAAATTTATAGCTCTCCAAATCTAACCCAGGTAAACCTATCCCAAAGAAATGTAGCCTATCTCAACAAAACGTGCCGCGACCACCATTGCTGTACTGCCTACTGCCAACCGGAACGTAGTAGAGCACAGTCGTGCGCATGTATCCTACGATCAACAGTGTATAGCACAACAGTGAAAACTACCCTTACAGAACTTAACCGAACCTAACATAACGAAGCGTAACATAACCCAACATAACGTGCCAAGACAAATATTGATGGCGTGCTCAAGACCGAGCAGAGCATAGTAGGGCACAGTAGAACGCCGAAATCTTCCGAATAGCAGTGTATGGCACGAAAGTCAAAGATATCCTGACCGAGTTTATCCTAACATAACCTAACCAAAGGTAGTATAACGCTACTTAACGTGCCGCGACCGCTGCTGCTGGCGTCTCCAGAGCTAAGCAGAATACAGTAGAGCAGAGTAAATCGCAGGAATCCACCGCATAGTTGTGTATAGCACGATAGTCAAAGCAATCCAAACCTAACCAAAGCTACCATAACGTAACCACACGTATCCTAACTAAAGCTTATGTGCCGAGACCGCAATTACTTGCCTCCTCAGAGCCGACCATAATATAGTAGAGGAGTGTAGAGCGTTCAAATCCACTGAATAGCAGTGTATGGCACAAAAGTCGAAGCCTCCCATGCCTAACGCAAGCTAACCTAACATATCCGAACGTAACATAACTGAACCGAAAGTGCCCAGACCCCTACATGCTGACATCCCTACAGCCGGGCAGAGAGTACTATAGCGCAGTAGAGCGCTGAAATCCACCGAATAGCAGTGTGTAGCACAAAAGTCGATGTTATCCTTATTATACTCAACCTAACCTAGCCTAACAAAGCATAACCTAAGTGAACCCAAAGTGCCACGACCACCATTGCTGGCCTCCCAGCAGTTGAGCAGAGATTTGCAGAGAAATGTGAAGGGCAGGGATCCAACGAATGGCAGTGTATGTCGCAAGGTCGAATACATCCTTGTCCAATGTATACAAACGTAACAAGAGCAATCGTAACCTAACACAGCCTAGCGTGCCTAGACCGCTGTTGCTGACCTCCCCAGAGCCCGGCAGAATATACCAGAGCAGTGTAGAGCCCAGATACCTGCCGCATTGCAGAGTAAAGCGCAGAAGTCATAGACAACCTGACCTAACCTAACCTAACATAACATAACCAAACGTAGCCTAACCAACCGTAACGTGCCGAGACCACAATTACCGGCCTTCCAAGAGCTAAGCTGAACATATTAAAGGAAAGTATATCGCAGAAATCCATCGAATAACAGTTTACAGCACAATAGTCGAAGTTGTCCTAACCTAACCTAGCCAAACGTAACATGAGTCATCCTAACGGCCCAAGACCAATATTGCTCGCACCACTGAGAGGATCAGAGTATAGTAGAACAATGTAGAGCGCAGAAATACACCGAAGAGCAGTGTATAATGCTAAAGTGTATGGCATTCTAAACTAACCTGATCTAACCTAACCTAACCAAAGTAGCATAATACAACATAATGTGTCGCGACCGCTGCTTCTGACATCCCCAGAACCAAGCAGAATATGGCAGAGCGCTCTATAACACAGTGGCCCACCGAAAAGCAGTATGCAGCACGATATTCAAAGCTATCCTAACCAAACTTAACACAACCTTATCTGACCAAACATTACATAACTCAACCTACCGTGACACGAACACTATTGTTCGCCTCCCCAGATTCGAGCAGAGTATAGTAGAGCAACGTAGAACGCAGAAATCCGCTGCATTACGATGTATAGCGCAAAGTCGAAGATAGCCTATCCTTACCTGACGCAAACCAACCTATCCAAACGTAGCTTAACATAACGCAATGTGGGAAGATAACTGTAGCTTGCGTGACCGCAGCCAAACAGGATAGACCAGAGCACAGCAGAGCGCAGAAGTCCGCCGCATTGCAATATATAGCACAAGGGTCAAAGCCGTCCTACCCTAACCTAACGTATCGTAGCATGACCAAAGGTAACGTAGCACATCCTATCGTGCCACAACCAGTATTGCTGTCGTCCCAAGAGTCAAGCAGAGGCAATTTGAGCAACGTGGACCGCAGAAATCCACCGAATAGCAGAATACAGCACAGAAGTCAATGCTACCATAACCAAACCAAACCAAACCCAACCAAAACGAACGTAACATATCTCACCCTCCCATGCTGAGACCACTATTGCTGCCCTCACCTGAGCTAAGCAAAAAAATTAGTGGATGTTACGGCGCAGAAATGCGTAGAACCGCAGTGTATGGCTAAAGAGTCGAAGCCACCCGACCCTGACATAACCAAGCGTAACATAGCCAAGCGGAACCTGACACAACCTAACGTGGCGCGACCACTATTGCTATCCTCCCCAGAGGCCAGCAGCGAGCGATACAGCACAGCAGTGCGAGTAGTCCATAGAATAGCAGCGTGCAGAAGAAAAGTCGAGGCTAACCTGACCAAACCTAAAATAATCAAATCTATCCAAACGTAATCTTACTCAACCTAACGTGCCGCGACAACTGCTGCTGGCCTTCACAGAGCAAAGCAGGACATATTAGAGGGTAGTAGGGCGCAGAGGTCAATAGAATCGCAGTTTGTAGCATATAATTCAAAGATATCCAAACCTAAGCCAAGCCAACATAGTTTAACAAAACGTAACCTAGTTCAGCCTAACGTGCCGCGGCCATAATTGCTGGACTCCACGAGGCCGAGAAGAATATAGCAGATCACAGTAGAGCACAGAAATAATCCGAATGCCAGTGTTAACTTCGAAGCCAGAGATATTCAAACAAAACCCAAACTAATGTAACCCATAAAAAGGTAGCCTAACGTATCCTAACAATGCGAGACCACAACTGCTGGTCACCCCAGAGCCATGCAGACCGTATTAGAGCACAGTAGAGCGAAGAAATACACCGGAGAGCAGTGTATAGCGCAAAAGTCAAAGCTATCCCCTTCTAGCCTAACCAATCGTAACATAACCAAACGTAAAATAACCTAACATATCGTGCCGCAAGTTCTAGTGCTGGCCTCCGCAGAGTCGAGCAGTGTATAGTAGAGCAACGTAGAGCGCAAGAATACACCGAATAGAGCTCTATAGCACAGAAGTCGAAGTTACCCTATCCTAACCTAACGAAGCGTAACATAAGCAAACGTAACGCTATCTAACCTAACCTGCATAGGACACTGTTGCTGCCCTCCCCATCTATAAGTGGATCATATTAGAGAGAGTAGAGCGTAGGAATCCACTGAATGGCAGCATATAGCATAAAAGTCAAACATATACTGATATATCCCAAACAAACCTAACCAAGCCTAGCTTGCAGAGACCACAATAGCTGGCATGCGCCTAACTCAACAGAGCACGCTAGAGCATAGTAGAGCGTCGAAAACCATCGAGTAGCTGTGTAGCAGATAAGTCTAATCTACCGTGTCATAACCTAGCCACACAGTAACGCGGCCAAAAGTAACATAACTCATCCTAACGTGCCGAGACCAATATTGCTGGCCTCCCCAGTGCCAGGAAGAATATACTAAAGCACAGCAGAGCGCAGAAATCCACCGCATTGCAGTGTATAGCACAATAGTCATACGTACCCAGACCTATCCCGACTGTTCCTGTGGTACCCAAACGTGGTGAAAATCGACATAACGTGTCGAGACCAATATTGCTGACCTCCCCTGAGCCAAACTGGGCATACAAGAGCACATTAGAGCGCAGAAACCAACCGAATAGCCGTGAATATCGCAGAAGTCAAAGTAGCCTCTCCTGACCTTGCCAAGCTTAACATATCCGAACGTAATATAACGCTACCTAACATGACGAAACCAATATTGCTGGCGTCCACGGAGACTATCAGAGAGTACTAGATCACAGTAGTGGGCAAGATTCCGCCGCACTGCAGTGAGTAGCACAAAAGCCGAAGAAAGCCAAACCTAAGCTGACCTAACCTAACCAAACCAAACGTGGCATAACCAAACATGACGTGCCGAGAACACTGCTCCTGGCCTCCCCAGGGACAAGCAGAATGTAGTAGAGCTCAGTAGATCATAGGAATCCACCGGATGATATTGTATAGCACAAAAGCCAAGGATACCCTTCCCTAACCTAACCAAACGTAACATAACCAAACGTAACCCAACCCTACCCAACGTACCGAGAACACAATGGCTGTCCTCCCCAAATCAAAGCAGGTCATACTAGAGCACAG
>NW_016924580.1:6452-10061 GCF_001483705.2 Eufriesea mexicana
TAACATAACCATACGTAACATAACCAAACCTAACGTGACAAGACCTATATTGCTGGCATTCCCAGAGTAAAGCTGAAAATGTTGGAGTAGAGTTGAAAGCAGAAATGCACCGAATAGCATTGTATAGCACATATGTCAGAGCTATCACATCCTATCATGACCAATCGTTACATACACAAATGTCACATCACTAAACATAACGTCCCGCGACAGCTATTGCCGGCGTTACCACAGACAGTCAGACTACACGAGGTTACAGTAGAGCTCAGAAACCCATCGCATTGCAGTGCACAGCAAAAAAGTGAAGGATACCCCAACCTAACATATTCAAGCGTAGCGTAACTCAACATAACGTGGCGAGACAAATATTGCTGACTTCCCCGGAGGAAAAAAGAAAATATTATAGCACATTAGAGCCCAGAAATCCACCGAATAGCAGTGTATAGCACAAAAGCCGAAGTAACCTATCCTAACATAGCCAAACGTAACAAAACCAAACGTAGCCTAACCGCATCTAACATCACGAAATCACTATTGCTGGCCTCCACAGCGACAAGCAGAGTGTGTTAGAGCACAATAGTGCGCAAAAATCCACCGCATTGCAGTGAATAGCACAAAAGTCGAAGGTATCCAAACCTTACCTGACCCAACCTAACCTTACCATTCGTATTACGTCTCAACAAGAGGTGCCGAGATCGCTATTGATGGCCTCACCAGAGCCTAGCAGAACATACTAGAGCACACTGCCGTGCAGGTACCCACCGCATAGCAGAGTAAAGCACAAAAGTCAATGCTACCCTATCCTAATATATCCGATACTAAAATAACCAAACGTAACATAACTCAACCTAACGTACGGCGGCCACTATTCCTGCCCCCCCCCCCCCCCGGAGTAGTGCAGACCATATTACAGGACAGTATGGCGCAGAAATCCATAGAATAGCAGGATACAGCGGAAAGGGCAAAGCCACCCTCACATAACCCAAACTACCCTAACCAGAGCAAACGTAACATAACATGACTAACGTAAGACGACCGCAATTCATGTCCTCCCCATAGACATTGACAGCATATTGGATGAGATTATTGCGCAGAAATCCACGCAATAGCTGTGGGTAGCACAAAAGTCAAAGCTATCCTAACCAAACACTACCTCACCTAACACAGCCAAGCGTAACACTACAAAACCTAACGGGACACGATCAGCATTTCTGTCCTCCCCAGAGCCTAGCAGAACATATTAGGGGAGATCAGAGCGCAGACATCCTTGGAATAGCAGTGTAAAAGAATTGCAGTGTAAAGGCAAAAGTCAAAGCTATCCTACCCTAACCCAACCAAACCGAAGCTAGACAGGAAGTAACCTAATTCATCCTAACGTACGACGACCACAATTGGGAGCCTCTCGAGGGCCAGGCAGGGCATACCAGAGGAGAGCAGATTGCAGGAATCCGTAGAATAGCAGTGTATACTAGAAAAGTCATAGGTACCCAAGCATAAGCCAAACTAACCTGAACTTTCCGAACGTAGAATATCTCAACGTAACGTGCTGCGACCACAACTGCTCACGTCCCGAGAGACATGCAGAACATATTAGAGTAGAGTAAATCGGCGAACATGACAAACAAGCAGTGCATAATTGAAAGACGAAGCTACCCCTATCTAACACATACTAGCCAAACATAGCCAGACGTAACGTACCTCAAACTAACTTGCCGCGGCCACTATTTCTGCCCTCCGCGGAGCCAACGGGTGCATGCTAGAAGAGAGCGCAGCTCAGGAATCCATAGAGCAGCAGCGTATTGCAGGAAAGTTTAATTTACCATAGCCTAAACCAAAGCAGCCTTACCTAACCGAACGTAACTTAACTCAGCATAACGCTTCGCGACCACTATTGCTAGCGCTACAGAGGTATGCTGAATACGATAGAGGAGAGTAGTGCGCAGCAATCCACTGGACAGCAATGTACAGCACAAAGGTCAGGTCTATCCTAACCAAACGCATTCCAACCTATCACGACCAGACGTAACCTAACTCAACCTAACGTGCCGCGACCAAAATTGCCGGCGTGTCAAGAGACATGGTGGACATATTAGAGGAGCGTAGATCGCAGGTATCGATAGATTAGCGGTGGATAGCAGAAAAGTCGAAGTAACCCTAGCCTAACCCAAGCTAACCTGAACTTCCCGAACATAGCACAAATCAACATAACTTGCCGCGACCAAAATTGCCGGCGTGTCAAGAGACATGGTGGACATATTAGAGGAGCGTAGATCGCAGGTATCGATAGATTAGCGGTGGATAGCAGAAAAGTCGAAGCTATCCAAACCTAACCCAAACAAGCCTAACATAACCAAACCTAATCTAACTCAAACTAACGTGGCGAGACAGCTATTGCTGCCCTCCCAGAGCATAGCAGAATATACTAGAGCAACGTAGAGATCAGAAATCGGCCGAGTAGCGGTGTAAAGCACAAAGGACTATACTATCAATACCAATGCTCTCCTAACCTAACATAACCGAAAGTAATATTTCTCCACATAACGTGCCGCGACCTCTATTGCTGCCACCCATGGAGACATGCAGAATGTGAAAGAGCATAGTAAGGAGCAGAAATCCATAGGTTAGCGACGTGTAGCGCAAAGGACGCAGCAACCCGAAGCTAACTCAGCCCAACTTAGCATATCCAAACGTAATCTGACTCAACCTAACGCGACGCTACCAATATTGCTGGCCCCCACGGAGCCAAGCAGAACATATTATACCAGAGTGGAGCGCAGAAATCCATAGAATTGCAGCGTGCCGCTGAAAAGTCAAAGCCACCCTAACATAAGGGAACACAGCCTAGCCCGTCCACAGGTAACCTAAATTAACTAACGAGAGGCGACCACATTTCATGGCATCCCCAGAGACGTGCAGAAAATATTGGATGAGATCATAGCTGAGAAATCCATGGAACGGCAGTGTAGAGCACAAAAGTCAAAGCTACACTAGCCAAACCTATACTAACCTAACATAACCGATCGTAACTTAGCCCAATATGACGCTCCGCGACCGCAATTGCTGGCGTCACCAGAGCATAGCAGAATATACTAGAGGAGACTAGAGCGAAGAAATCCATAGAGTAGCAGTGTAAAGTGCAAAAGCCAATGCCATCCTGACCATACACAACCGAAGCGAACCTAGCCAAAGGAAGATATAGCTAAACACAACGTACCGCGACCAGTACTTCTGGCATCATCGGAGACAAACAGAGCATATTGGAGGGCAGGAGAGCGCTGAAATCCACAGCAGAGGAGTGTATTGCAGAAAAGCTAAAGTTACCCTTACCAAACCCAAACTAACCTAAGCTAACCGAACGTAACGTGGCGCAATATAAGGCGCCGCGGTCACTATTTCTGAAGTCCCCAGAGGCATGCTGATTACGATAGAGGACAGCAGAGCGCTGAAAGCCATAGATTAGCAGTTTATAGCACAAAAGTCAAATCTACCCTAACCAAACGTATCATAACCTAACCCACCCGAACGTAACCTAACTCAAACCTAACTCAACATAACGTGCCGCGACCACAATTTCTTGCCTGCCGGACGCCCAGCAGAACATGTTAGAGG
>NW_016924581.1:0-979 GCF_001483705.2 Eufriesea mexicana
TCTTTTGCGCTGTACACTGCCTTTCGGCGCATTTCTGCACTCTACTATGCCCTAATACGTTCAGCTCTGCCCTGGGAGGGCCAGGAATGGTGTTCTCGGCACGTTAGTTTGAGTTATGCTACGCTTGGCAAGGTTAGGTTAGTTTGGG
This sequence comes from Eufriesea mexicana, assembly GCF_001483705.2. Taxonomy (NCBI): domain Eukaryota; kingdom Metazoa; phylum Arthropoda; class Insecta; order Hymenoptera; family Apidae; genus Eufriesea; species Eufriesea mexicana. The sequence goes on from NW_016924581.1 coordinate 149, forward strand.
TCAGGCTAGGTTGTCTTTGACTTTTCTGCTATACACCACCATTCTATGGACTTCTGCGCCCTACTCTCCTCTGGTATATTCTGCTTGACTCTGGGGATTCCACCAATAATGGTCTCGGCGCGTTCGGTTGTGTTATCGTACGTGTGACTATATTGTGTTTGGATATGTTAGGAGAGGATAGATTTGACTTTTGTGCTATGCACAGCTATTCGGTGTACATCTGCGCTCTACATTGCTATACTATACTCTGCTCGAATCTGAGGAGGCCAACAAATGTGGTCACTGCGCGACAGATTAAGTTAGGCTACGTTTGGTTGGTTTGGGATATGTTCGGATAGGAGACGGTAGCTTTGACCTTTGTGCCATACGCAGCTACTCCGTGAATCTCTGTGCTCTACTGTGCCTTAATTCACTCTGCTTGGCTCTGGGGAGAACAGCAACTGTGGACTAGGCACGGTAGGTTGGAATATGTTGCGCTTGATTATGCTAAGCTTCGTTAGGTTAGGATAGAGTAACTTTGACTTTTGAGCTATACACTGCTATTCGGTGGATATCAGCGCTCTACATTGCTCTGCTACACTCTGCTCGACTGTGATCTAATACGCTCTGATTGGCTCCGTGGAGGCCAGCAATACTGGTCTCGGCACGTTATCTTAAGTCAGGTTACGTATGGTTAGTATATGATAGCATTGGTAAGTTTCGGATGGCTTTGATTTTTCTGCTATACATTGCGATTCTATCCATTCCTGCGCCCTACTCTCCGCTAATATGTGCTGCATGGCCCTTGGGAGTCCAGCAATGGTGGTCGCAGCAGTCTAGGTCGAGTTAGAT
>NW_016924582.1:0-390 GCF_001483705.2 Eufriesea mexicana
TTCTGCGCACTACTGCGCTGTAATTTGCTCTGCTTGTCACAGGGGGGGCAGCAATAGTGGTCCCGGTACGTTAGGTTTTGATATGCTGAGTTCGGTCAGTCTACGTTTGGTTAGGTTAGTATAGAGCAGCTTTGACGTTTGAGTTACACACTGCTATTTGGTGGATTTCGGCGCGTTACTGTGCACTAATATGCCCCGCTTGTCGCTGTGGGTGCCAGCAATGGTGGTCTCGGCACGTTAGGTTGAGTTACGCTTCATTTCGCAAGGTTAGGTTATGTCATGCTAGGCTAGGATATCTATGTATTTTGTGCTTTGCACTTCAGTGCCGCGGATTCCTGCGCACTCCTGTGCTCTAGTATATTCTGCTTTGCTCTGGGGAGGTCAGCAACA
>NW_016924583.1:0-480 GCF_001483705.2 Eufriesea mexicana
AAGGTAGCGCACCACAATATTATTCGAAAATGTCAATAAAATTGAATATTCCGTCCAGATTCTTTGGCATTGCAATGGCTATAGCGCTCCAGAAGGATTTTTCCTCCTTACGTATGCAAGGAAGTTAGCTCACCACGGTATTAGTCGAAAATGTCAATAAAATTGAATCTGCCTGGCACATACTGTATCATTGCAATGCCTATAGCATGCCAACAGAATCTTTCCTCCTGATTTATGGAATAAAGATAGCTCACCGCCATAATACCTGAAAATGTCACTAAAATTGATTTTTACAACCAGATTCTTTGGCATTGCAATGGCAATAGCACGCAAATAGAATCTTTCCGCCTTATTTACGCATGAAAGATAGCTAACTACGATATTATTCCAAAATGTCAATAGCATTGAATCCGCCATGCACATTCTATATCATTGCAATGGTTATACCAAGCGAAAGGAATCTTTCCTCCTTATTTATGC
>NW_016924584.1:0-1040 GCF_001483705.2 Eufriesea mexicana
CCATACACCCAGAAACCCGTCCATTCGTACTTCCATCAATCGATACAACCATCCATCCATACACCCGTACATATATAAATCCATGCATCCATACATCCGTACATTCGTCCATCCATACCTCAATCCATCCATACATCCATTCATCCATACAGGCATCCATCCATACGTCCACCCATCCATACATCCATCGATCCATACAGCCATACATACATATATACATACATACATACATCCACACATTCACACAACCACCCACCCATACATCCATACATACACCCATACATTCATCCATACATATATCCACACATACATCCATCCACCAATCCATCAAACCATCATTACATCCATACATACATCGATACATACGTCCATCCATCCATACATCCATACATATATAAATGCATACATCCATATATCCGTACGTCCATACATTCGTACATCCATACATCCATACACACACACATCCGTTCATACATCCATACATCCGTACATCCGTCCATCCATTCCTCAATCCATCCATACATCCATCCATTCATACAACCATTCTTCCATACATAAATCCGTACATACGTCCACCTTTCTACACATCCATCCATCCATACATCCAGCCATCCATACATCCACCGAAGCATACACCCATCGATCCATACAAGCACCCATCCGTACATCCATACATATATACATCCATACGTCCAGACATCCATACGTCCATTAATCCGTCCATCCATACAACCATCCATCCATACATACAATCATGCGCACATTGACACATCCATAAACACACCCATACACACATCCATGCATACAACCATCCAAACATCCATACATACATCCATACACACACCCATCCATACATCCTTAGATATATCCATACACACATCCATACTTACATCCATACATACTTCCGCCCATAAAGACATACATACATCCATACACACACCCATCCATACGTCCATAGATATATCCATACATACATCCGTACATACATCCATACATGCATAAATCCATACATGCATACATCCATACATCCATCCATCCAT